>NC_087201.1:66415482-66420482 GCF_015104395.2 Macrobrachium nipponense
CGAGTCGGTGATCCATGGGTTCCGGAAATGAGGCGGAATGAACAAAGTATTCGGAAATTTAATTTTAGAAAATGTTGGAAAAATTATTCGACAAAAACAAGTGCGTAAGATCTGAAAACTTTGTAATTATAGATGCTGGCATAAGAATTCTATTTAGAAAATGTAATGCCAGTTAAATAGAAATTAGGTCGGAATAGAAACACATTTCCTCTTTCAACATTTCCACCCTCATGATTGTAGCTGCAATTAACGCAAATAGCCGAAAGTAAGCTGAAGTGGGAAAGACCAAAGTGTTAAAACTCGAAAAATTTCAAAAACAATGTCTAAGGTTTCTATAAAATTGGAAATATTTCCACAAATAAGTCATTATCGTTTTCGTGATAATATCGTCTCTGCGGAACATATGATTTGTAAAGGATGTCTGTTTCTGCTGACAGAAGAATTCGCTGGTGATAACAGCTGTCCAGATCTTTTGAATACCCCATTACGATTATGAAAACTTCGGCATTAGGAAACGTTAATGTTTACATTTATGGCTGAAAGGGTTATGGAAATAACAGAGCAAATGTAAATGATGACAATTGATATTGATTTTATAGCCTACGAGGAAGGTTTTCCCTTCAAAGAGAGAAGTCCCTTTTAGGTCTGAGCAAGAGTGTGAATCATTGCATCAAATGGTTGAGAGTAATCATACCAAACGTCGAATCGACATCACCAAATTCGCAGGTGTCCGCAGCCATTGCCTCGCGAATTCATTCGTATGAGAAGTTTTCTGTCGCTGAAAGGAAAAGTTAGGACAACTTCGAGTCTAGAACAACTTTTCATTTGATTCGTTCAACATCACACGTAGGCAGCGCTTCGTTGAATGGCTGCATGCTGTTGCATTTAAAGTATCAAATTTTAGGTTTGAAATAACCAGTCTCTCTCTCTCTCTCTCTCTCTCTCTCTCTCTCTCTCTCTCTCTCTCTCTCATTATTGTGAAAATATTTAATTATTTCTTATTTTATGTTTTCATGTTTTTTCTTGGTGGTATATTCTTAGGATTCCTTTAATGTTCACCTAAGATTATATATTCACACAAATATACATACTTAACTATATAGGAAGAGTACAAAGGATTTGTTCAAAGGGTTTTATCGGCGGGAGAAGTGAGACTGACGTAAAGGTTACACCCAGTGAATGCATTGCATCCAAGAATGGAAACAAATGAGCCTGAAAGAAAATTCTTTTAGAATAGCCCCAGTCTACTGCCTTCTGAATTTAAAGAATATGGGGAGTGGTTGTGCTGGATGATATTAAATGCAAAAGCAAGTCTCTCTCTCTCTCTCTCTCTCTCTCTCTCTCTCTCTCTCTCTCTCCTCTCTCTCTCAGGATTTAACCTCCTACACAAGAAAATACCTTTCTTGTAGCCCTTCACGCTCAACTAACAGTCATGCATCTTCTAGGTCTATCTATGGAGTCAAAGTTCCTCGTTGGACGAGTGGTTTACGTGTTCACCTACCGTTTCGGTAGTTTTGAGTTCGATTCCCCGCTCTGCCAACGTGGAATCAGAGGAATTTGTTTCTGGTGACAGAAATTCATTTCTCGATGTGGTTCGGGTACCACAATAAGCTGTAGGTACCATTGCTAGGTAACCAACTGGTTCGTAACCACGTAAAAATATATCTAATCCTTCGGCCCAGCCCTAGGAGAGCTGTTAATCAGCTCAGTGGTCTGGTTAAACTAAGATATACTTATTATTACTTACGGAGTCAAAAGAACGGCGCTCACCATTTCCACTGATGAACCGAAATCAAAGATACCGGCTTGATAATACTCATCATATAACATCATTCGCTTCAAGGTGTATCTTACTCACTTCTGTTATCAAAAGGCCGCCAAAAATACACATTGCTAACTGAAGACAATGCTTGTGGTAGCTGCATAAGGAAGACGTTCTGCATTGCGTCAATTCTAGGACATTTGCTAAGTGAACATTGTGTGTGTGTGTGTGTGTGAGTGTGTGTGCGCTAAACACTCATTTGCTAACAGGAAAGCTGCAATCGGCAACTCAAAGTCCAGTGAAGGAGAATCTCTCTCTCTCTCTCTCTCTCTCTCTTCGTCTTTTAACTAAAGCATTTAGAATTAAGCTCTAAGATACAAAAATACAATTTATTCAACAAATCTACATAGAGCTGGTTGTATTGAAACAAGCAAAGAACGGGTTAACTAATCCTAATCTCAAACGGAATATAAATAATAAAAAATTACGTGGAAATTCAAAGGTACAGCCAGCAACAAAACCGGCGTCACCCCGCCAAACCTGGCTTAGAGAGATCATGCCCTTCTTGCGCTGAAAGGTGGCCCGTTCAAACAACCAGTACATAGTTAAAATGGTTCGAATGGGAGGAGGAGGAAAATTACGGTAATCAGGGAAAGAAATGCAATAATGAATTCAATATATTTGGACAGATATAAGAAAAGAAAAGAGAGAGAGAGAGAGAGAGAGAGAGAGAGAGAGAGAGAGAGTATGAGGAGTGGTAACGAAAGAAATGCATACAGTGTACAGAGAGAGAGAGAGAGAGAGACTGAGCTTTTATTCCTGTTTAGTTATTAATCTAATGGATATATTTGAGACCTGCTGCTTTGAGAAATGTTATCGTATATATTTTTGGAAAATAATTATTATGAAATCTTATCACTTCGTATTGTTGTAAATCGTTATATTTTCTATATAAAAAAACCTTAAATATTATTGGAACTGACTATTCATATTAATATTATTCAGACGGAAATGTCCTTTTTTATTATCTATAGCAGCTGTATTTTCTCTCTCTCTCTCTCTCTCTCTCTCTCTCTCTCTCTCTCTCCCCTCCTCCTGCACGTTTGACGGCAATGATGCCTCACTGCTGAGGTGTCATCATTGCAGAAGGGAGGGTTTTGTTTAACCAGCAGTGAGCGCCTTCCCCTCTGCTCATTGGCACGCTCACCATAACAACACTCCTTAGAATTCTTTGAAACAGGTTTCCATTTGCAGTTCGTCTTCCGGAGAATCCCTCAAATGACCATGACAATTTCACCGTGCACAAAATCGGTTTATTGATGATCTTGTAATAGCTTCTTTCTCATTTTGCTTGATCTTCTTTTGTCTCTTAGGAAATCAGTTTTTTAGTTTTTCTTTTTCTATCGATGTTCTTGCTATCCTTCCGTTTCATTTCTCTTTGGTTTTTCTCGCTTTCCTCCAGCTCCTCTCATTTCCGCTTCCAGGATTCCTTCGTGTATCCAGTCTTCCTTTATTTCTCGTCTCCTTGTATCTCTTCTCTGCAGACCTTCATGCATCCTTTTTCTGCTTTCTCTCAGCCTTTCTGTCAGCCCTCCTCCTCCTCTTCAGTATTTACAACTAATGCCATCTGAATTTCTTTTTAGTACTATAGGAACTTTCCTTTTGACCTCTCGCCTCCCTGGAGCCTCCTGTCCGCTGTCTTTTCTAAGTGAGCAGTTATGCCGTGTTTGACATTCTCAGGATTCTTTTTAACTCCTCCAAAGGTATTCCGTCCTGCACCTGCAAAAGTAGCCCTATCTCTTCCATCTGCTTCAGAAATTTTTCTTAACTCCCCCCCCCCCCCCCCCCCCCCCTCTCTCTCTCTCTCTCTCTCTCTCTCCTTGCGCTTTTAACGGCATGATGCCTCACTGCTGGGGTGTCATCACAGGGCCAAATCATTGCAGAGGGGTTTTGTTTAGCCAGCAATGAGCGCCTTCCCTCTGCTCATTGGCACTGCTCACCAAAAAAAATACTGTAGTTCTTGAAGTTTTGCATCGCTTCAACTCGAATATATATATTCAGAATTTCGAATATATATATTTATTTAGAATTTCCTGACATGGTGTTATTTGCTCCAACTCTGAATTTATATATATTCAGAATTTCTGAATATATATATATTTAGAATTTCCTGGCATGGTGTTATCGCTCCAACTCTGAATTTATATGTATTCAAAATTTCTGAATATATATAAATTTAGAATTTCCTGACATAGTGTTATCGCTCCAATTCTGAATTTATATATATTCAGAATTTCTGAATATATATAAATTTAGAATTTCCTGACATGGTGTTACATGCTTTTCAACTTCCTTTTGATCAATAACTGTTTGTGGACGGTCCTCTGACAGCTTGTACTATGTTGTTTACACATTTTGGAGGGTTCCTTATATGTACCAGACATTTGGTTTCCTCCAAAAACTGGGTTTTTATTCCTTGTTGTGTTTGATGGCAGACTCTCTCGTGGAGGGTGAGTAAAAGAGCTTGAAGCGGAAGGTTGGTCTGAGAATCTGCCGGAGGCTTCGACTCGTCTCTTCTCGATTTGGAAGTCTTCCTCCTTCCTTGGAGACAGACGGAGACAGTGTGTTCGTTCGTTCGTCCTCTTCCATGTGTGTCTTGAAGGGCGCTTTCCGGTTGAGATTCTTGAGGACTTGGGAAGCCTTTCAACCTCTTGAGATCCTCCACCAAGGTCACACTGGAGTCGACGCTTTTCCTTCGTGAGGTCTTCGACTTCCTTCAGCAGGCGCTAGAACCTGAGCTCGAGGTCTTTCCTTTCGGATTCGCGCTGCCTCGGTCGCGTCATTTTGTTCCTGGATGAGCCTTGTCATCCGCGATGCTTATTCAGTCCTGAGCTGCTGGCTTTTTCCTTCGTTCGTAGGAGCTTCTCAGACCTTTGAAGCTGGCAGTTTGCCTTTGCTAACTGCACAGACAGATCCCTCACATAATGCATCGTTTTTCTGCCCAATTTCCTTTGTGTTGCACTTCATCTTGTGATTTTCTTCTGTGATCTGGAGGATCTTGTTTTCCAGCAGTTTTTTCTCCCTTTTTATCGTTCTCCTTCTTCAGAAACAACTTTTCAGCCTCGAGCGAGTGGGCCCTCTCTCGCCAGGCCAGCTGTTGCAACACCTCATGAGTGATCTGCCCAACGCCTTCATAGTAGTCGACCTCTGCTGCAACTGACGATTTATTATATCAAGT
>NC_087201.1:66430482-66434512 GCF_015104395.2 Macrobrachium nipponense
TTCATTAATAATAATTTTTGTTGGGAAAATTTTGTGTAAAATTCATGATATTAAATTGTATATGCCCCCGTGTTTTTTTCAAAAGTGTACTGTTTTCTGGAAGAATCACTTGTTTACTGCGGGTATCCTTCAAGGTGTCTAGCCTCTGCGGCTCCTCCTTTCTGTAGAGTGAAAATCGCCCTTATGGCTAATCTGGTAGTGTCAGTTTGTATATTAAGCCTTCTTTTGACTATGTTGTTCTTTGTAAAATCAGTTTGCCTCAGTAAAGGGTCCGAACAGGACCGAAAGTATTTGGCTATCTCGCTTTTTCATTTTTTCCTTCGTGGCAAAAAACCTTTATTTATATATATGTATATGTATATATATATATATATATATATAATATATATATATATATATATGTATATGTATGTATATAAGTATATATATATACACATTGAACATTTTATGATTAAATTCCAATTTCAAAACCTGTTTCTCTTAATAGCATTCCAAATTATTAACAAACATCCTTGGCTAACTATAACAAAATAAAAATATCAACGTAGAGTCATTCCTAATAATTATTCTAAGTTTAACTATAAAATTGAAAAGGGAATCCGGAACTTCGACAACAATAAGAGCAAACACAATGAAAATACTATAGTAATGATATTTCCGGTTTCACCCGGTTCCTTGAAATTTATTTCTCTCCCATCGTTTTTGGTCCAGGTCCTTTTAGAGAGAGAAGAGAGGGAGAGAAAAAAAGTCACCCTTTTGTTTGCTTTTTTCGCGGTTGGCTGAACATCTGCGGTGCTATAACCTGGCAAGGGGTTATCAATAAAAAACCGACGCAAAAAAACATCCACAAGAGTGGAAATACGAAACAGGCGTCTTTTTTCTTTTTTCACCGAACGGAAGTAACAACATCCCACCCAGAATGGTTCTTCATGGGACGCCTGCGGCTTATCACCTCCGAAACGGAGTTAGAGAATTCTGCCTATAGAAGGCGCTGCTTGAAAGTGTTTCGGCTTTGACGTTGATATCAAGGCTTCCAAGGATTATTCTGCACCTTCTAGAAGCGGATCAGAGGCGTTCCTCCGATTTACACTCTGAGAAAGTTTTGACGAAGTTTCTTTAGAACTTCTCACTGCATTAAACATAACTAAAATCCATAGAAAACGGGTTTGCTATACTATATCCTAAATCTACGGTAGAGAGGTGAGTGAAAACTGGGGACTTGGAAAAGTACTTTTCGTAGTTCACTTTTTAACATTTTTCAATTCACACTTGGATTCAAGGAGAGGTTGACAGGCTTATTATATACAAATGGAGGGCGGGCTACAGTCTTGCTAATTCTTAGAAGATTAAAAAACTGTAACCCCGCCCTCCATCATTGTATAGATAAGCCTGTCATCCTGCTCAACCTCTTCCTTGATTCAGTGTGAAACTTGAGAATGCAAAAAGTAAGTTACGAAGTACTTGTTCCAAGTGCCCAAGTCTTCACCCACCTCTCCACCATTGATTTAAGGATTATATATATATAATATAATTGATATATATCTATATAAATATATATATATATATTATATTTATATATATTATATATATATATATATAGTATTATATTATACTATATATATACATAATACATATACAAACATTGTGACATATATATATATATTATATATAATATTATATTATATATATTATAATATATATATATATATATATATTTATATATAATATTATACTATTATATATATATATAATATATCATTATATATACATAACAGTATACATAATATATATATATATATATATACTATATACTATATATATATATACTTATATATATATAATAATATATATATATATATATATATTATGATACTATATATATGATGTGTTGTGTGTGCTGTGTGTGTGTGTGTGTTGTGTGTGTGTGTGTGTGTGAACAATGAAATGCCATGATAGAGTTAAAAAAGCCCTTTGACTCATTCATCTCACGATTGTTACCAACATAAACTAAAAAGAAACAAAACTTTTAAGAATAACGAGAATGAGCGATAGAGAACAGAAGTATCGTAGTTATGGCGCCTTTGGCGTTATAATGAGAAAATAACCATTTGTTCCCCTTTCAGGATGAAGGGTAGGAAAAATCCAAATTGAAATATCAAATGAGACTCGAATTTGAGGAAGGAAAGAAGGGAGGGCGGAAAGCAAGGCAAGAACCGTCCACCCAGATTCCAGATAAGCTTCAAAATAAATTGAAAAGGGAATAATACGAAGAGAAATTGTAGAGCTAGATGTTTAAACCCAGAAGCGAAAAACAACAAGTCGAGCGTGGAAGCGAGTGGTATTCGGAGGAGGGGGAAAGATGGAAAAAATGGATGGCAGAAGAAAATGAATGGATGGGGCTGGAGAAAAGCCTGTAATAGAAATTTTATAAATGGAAAATAATAGATAAATGGAGGAGTTTTTAAAAAACAACCAGGGGATACTGAAATTGTTTACATTTAGTCGGAAGTGAGATCATCATTACCAAGAATCCAAATGCAATCATACTAAGTAGAAAAGGGAACAAAACCTTAAAACGATTCATGGGAGATGCAGTTTCGTAATAAATGCGGCTTTATGGGAATTGCATTCAGTAGTTTCCCAACCACATAAGTGAGTTGAGTTGAGTTGAATATAGAATTTAGGCCAAAGGCCAAGCACTGGGACCTAAGAGGTCATTCAGCGCTGAAGTGGAAATTGACAGTAAACGGTTTGACAGGTGTAACAGGAGGAAAACCTCACAGTTGCGTTATGAATCAAGTGTTAGGAGAGGGTGGAAAGTAAGATGAAGAAAGAGAGTATGAAAGGGGGTACAGTAAAAGGAACGAAAGTGGTTGCAGCTAGGGGCTGAAGGCACGCTGCAAAGAACCTTAATTAATGCCTACAGTGCACGCATGGGGTCCACTGACGGTACTACGGGAACCTTACGTGGACCGCATAAGTGAGAAGCATCGTACGACAAGAATCGATGTCGCGTGAGGGTGAAGGGAAAGGAAACAAGACCGACAAACTGTTGTGGGACAGGTCAGATATGGTGTTTTAAAACCAATCATCAAACTTGCTCAGACATTCAGTAAAAGGAGTGAAAACTTTACAAAAAGTGGGAGTACATAAACACCATCTTACTTGTATCGTGATATAAGCATTAGGAAACTAAAAAATATATATATTCGCTATTACTTTAGGTTTATTGTCGTAAATCATGATCCTCTGCTCTTGGTTCCTTAAATGACGAATGTATGACCTTTTTCTTTGAAGAAGCCATACGTAAGAAGACGCCAGTTTTATCTTCTGTTGGAACAATAGATATAAATAAAAAAATATCCACACGCATCAAATTCAGAAGATTATCTAAAAATATTCATTTGCATATGCCAGTACTTAATTCAGCTCCCCCCCGCCTTTACATTCTCCTAAATACCGGCATCCCAAACCACATAAAATTAAGAAGTTGCCTCATTACCATGCGAGACTTAATGCATCGAGATACAGCCGTGTGCCCACTGAATATTCGTTAGAGGTGCTATCGCTGCGTAATAGTTGCAAGAAAAAACATACACACGTATCTAAACAAAAAGATCTCAGATAAAACCGCTTTACTCTTATGTAATGATACTTTGAAAAGTAGAGTTATTATTACATAATCAACCTTCTTTAGCAAACTTGTGAAGTTCAAATGATGTACTTTAGAATTCTCCAAAATAAGTATAAAATACCTTCTAAGGCGGGTCGAAACTCACGACAATGAAAACAAGTATGTTTATAAAATCCTTTTTATTATCGATTTCAATGTTGAGTGGAATACATCTTCTACTAATGTATTTATGGATACGTAGAGAAAGTTTCGTATTAGTTAACTGTCATCAACATTTCAACTGCTTAATGTAAAGCATAGAAATTGAAAGTATTACAAACTAATAGTCCTGTGTGTGATTCTTTACGCCTTTAATTTCTCTGTAACAAACTATTTGCAGCTAAAGAATTGTCAGTT
>NC_087201.1:66437512-66442512 GCF_015104395.2 Macrobrachium nipponense
ACGGTTAAATGTTACCGAATTAGTTTTTCCACAGAAGCTCCAAAAATTACTTTTCACTAATTGCTTCCAGGTCAGGAAATGAGTCTGCTTGCGTAAAATAGTGAGCCTGAAATATGGTTACGAAACCATTTACTCGAAAGTAAGAAAATTTCATTGATATATGTTATTAATTTTCCGACTACAAACAACCGCGCGCACGCAAACACACATACACACACACACACACACACACACACATATATATATATATATATATATATATATATATATATATATATATATATATATATATAGTGTTGTGTTTGTGTGAGAGTGTGTGGATTTGCATTTATGTGTGTGTGCTTGTGTGTGCGTATTTGTGTGTAAAATAGTTTTCTCTTATTCGAAGCCGAAAGTGATATCTTATTTGGACAAGTATGAAAAATCCATCATCGAAAGTGACTGCGAGGACTAAATGTCATACATTTCTTTTTTTCTTTAAATAGTTTACAGAATGATTGATCACATTTCATATATATAATTTATAAAGCTTTTAAAGTGATTTAGTTGAATACCCATTAGCATCCAGTTAAGCTTCAAAAGTCTCATATTCGAAATAAGTTCGTCATGGAAAATATATAAATGAAGGAATACAAAATTTTCGCTTGCATAAACATACAAAACTCAGTGTTAAAACCTATTCCAAATTTCATATACCGATTATCTATGCCAGAATAATATGGTAGCAAAATTACCATGATTACAGGAAAATACCCTTGCAAAGTCTTCTTCAACTTGGCTATTGTGAACATTGTAGAGACAAATACATTTTGCATCATGGGCTCCCTAGCTCGAAGATTGTTCGTCCCTTAGCGTAATATTTGACCCTGATCTCTGCATAAAAGGGATTCATAATTCAAATGCAATCCTAAGCTTGAGAAAAATTGGCTCACCTTTATAAGTTTTTCTTATACTTTAAAACATCACAGAAAATATGCAGAAGGAAAGACTCAACTCACCTAGCACACTAATACCCCATTGTGAGAGGAAATGAGGTTTGTTACCTACCTGCCAACTAATTATTGGTATCTTTTTTAAACAATATTCTGTATACTCGACAATCTGCTACCTCTATCATTATGCGTATTCCCGCCCTAATGCATAAACCAGGTTTTATTAAACAACCCTTCGTGGACTTTAAAATGTTTTTGGCAACCTTGCGAAAAGAAAATGTCAAACATAACAGACTAGGAAAGGACGGCTTGAGAAATTCTATTTTCTGGGGAGGTCTACCCTATACCTGTCTTTCATACCTACTGAATTTCTGCAGATACAATGATATTTCATTTATCAGGACGTAAGATGTCCAGAAATTGCAAAATCTTAATTATATACTTAAGGAGAGTTCTGGTTTCTATTATAGTTCTAATATATTTAATTTTATTTTACTGCAAATTAATTATATAAACCTTGTATTTTTAAGGACCCTTATTAGTACAAAACAACCAACTTTGAAAAACTCCATTCGTACATTTTCAAACCAAACGTAATGGGTTACCTAAATGCTATTCAATGAAGACCACCAAGAAGCTGGTGCCTAAGACTATATTATTTCATCCTAGTTTTTATATTGTGAAAGTGACTTTCCTTATGAATTTATGAAAAATGGTAAATTAAAACTGTTATGTGAAACTGTGATTTCCCTCCTAAATATGTAAACGAGAGGATACAAAATGAAATATATATATATATATATATATATATATATATATATATATATATATATATATATATATACGTATTATATATATACTATATATATAATATATAATATATATATATATATATATATATTCATATATATATTAAAAGAAGAAAGAAACTAAAGTGTCGGTGAATTACATGGTATCAGCCTGTTCAATCAGTTCCCATGGGGATCTATCTTACGGTGTGGCGGATGCATACATCCGTTTTTGCGTGCAATGATGGGTCCAACCGCTCAAGATATGGAGATATGGAGGGAGACGGTTCGGAGGATATCAAGTGCTGGTACAGACCCATCAAAAAGGTATGGCACATATTTATATGACTTAGAAACAGTTGCCTTTGAAAAGAGAGAAGTGTGAAGTGTATACATTTATTTAACATTATGTGGTGGGGAATATAATGGATATTTCTCTTTGTTCAGATGGGTCCCATGTCATTATTCTAAAGACAGGATTCTCTAAGTTTGACTATTGAAATGTAATGGTTGACAATTTGGGAGTTTGGAGTGATTACTTAGGACTAATTCAGGAGAGTAGAATGACAATTTACAGTTCTTTTTTTTGTCGGGTCAGACTGAATTTCTTAAATATGACCCTTTTTAATCACTTTGTTCCATTTTATGTTCATCTGGTTTGGGAAATAAATAGCTATTTTTTTATTTATGTGAACTCATTAGCCTAGTTTGATTTTGCTTGCAGAGAAGGCCCGCTACTAAAAGGTAAGAGTTGCCACTTATGTAGTTTTGATAGGGGGTTAATAGATTTGGAGGCAGCGTTTAAAAAGCTTTTTATACATTTTATAGGCTGTAGGTACGCTAACGAAGAGACTGGTGGCTAGTTAGACATATAGTTTTTGGTAGGAAAAGGGTAGGCAACTCGGGGTTTTTCTTTGCTGATTCAATGGTTTGTGTTCGAAGCGTTGAGTCTCTCTCTCCGCACCTCAGACAGTTTATCGGGTTAGTGATTCGTGAAAACTAGTGTTCCGAAGTTATAGGGAAAAAGTTTAATTTTTGACATTTCAAAGTGTTTAGTGGATGTGGTGAATAGGGTACGCATATGTGCAATGCGTATACAATTTTGGGTTCCAGTCATATGAAGATGTGAGTGTAATTTTATTGTTTCTTTTTTTTCTTTTTTTTTCTCTTTTTATTGGAGATGAATTTTTTCAAAGTGGTATTTTTATTTTGATGTCTCTCGATATTCGATAGGACATTGGAGGGATTTTGTAATAACACTGTATTTCAGCTCAGTGATTTAAAATTCGTAATAAGAATGACAAGTAATAGAGCAGCAAATTCAATTATTGTCCATTCATGTCGATCGTTTATATTTATTCTTCTATTTTTCACACATATCTAGTAATTGCGGTTTGGATTCGATGACGAAAAAGTTGTTTTTTTATTTTTTTTAAATATTAAGAAAAAATCAGGTTGCAAAGCGAAGGAGAAATCCCATAAAAAACTTCGTGTCTCTAGACAATGTTATTGTCCTCTATACAGGAATGAAATAACAATTAATCATGTTGGGATAAAACTGAAGAGACAATATTAATATATGATGGTATATGTAAAGGGGGCGAGGGGACTAACATCCTCTATCCAACTTCATTGATCAACTATACAGATAAATAAAACGCGATACATTCATTTAGCATTATAAACTGACGTAAACGCTTCAAGCTGCTTCAAGAAATACATTTAATTCTCCATTGTTACCAATATTCCCGTGATGAATTAAAATAACTGTAAAAAAGGAAAAACGTTAGGACGTTTTTTTCTTTTAATGTTTCTTATTTTTAGGAGTGGTTTTGGGGGTGGGAGGTTCCAATATTAGCGGGTCTATGATTAGGATTGTTTTGAATGTACTTCTTTGTAACACGTCTGTTTGTCAATTTTTACTTGACTACCATTAGAGATAAAGAACGATTTTATGTTCATATGTTGAACTGACTTCATTTTTACAGTTTCGAAAGTTTCATATTGTGATTACAAAAAGTTCTTTTACAAATAAACCAAATGAACAGAAGCGCTATCAAAAGAATGTGACAGAAAGAAAAGGAAAAACCACACACTGAAATTCCGGCTACATGTGTTATACTACTGTGTATGCCTTCTCTTGTTTTCTGAGTTTTGACAGATCTTCATCATAGGTTGAGGAAGTAAGTTAGGATGTTTCACAGGCAGAGGGAAAGAGAGAATTTCAATCAAGTATGAAACGGAGATAAGAAAAAAGATATAAGAGTAATACCATTCAGCGAATGATCTATAGCAACAGGGCGGATACAGAAACCAATAACAATGGCTTCTTTCTGAAAAGAACAACATGGCGTGAAATGGGACTCGGAGAAATCTCTTTCGTGTTTTGGAGAGACTCCATCGGTCATCCAATTTGTCCTAAAACTTAACTGTGATGCATTGGGCGAAGGTTCATCTCTATTTCTGGAACACAACAGAGACGCATTCGAGTCTTTTCAAATGGTATTGAATGTTTCCCCAAACGAATTATTGTTAAAAGAAGGACTCTAGAAAATAAAATAGATTAAAATAAAATGAATGCTATATCACGGATTTTGAAATGTCTTTGTATGTTGTTTGGGAAATTTTTTCATATAAATAATCGAAATCCCTAACAAGATCTATTTTTTTCTTTATTTACCGCTTTGGCGTCGATAAATCAGCTTTTGGAGATGTTATATTATCCTATTATTATCACCCACCGCCACACTCCTCCCACATCAAACCCCCCCGCCCCCCCGCCCCCCCGCACCCACCCCACCACAAAAAAAGGAAAAAAAAAAAAACTGTTTTCAGGTATTTAGCAACGAACTTATCACTCTGATTACTGCGGAATCCCTGTTGGGTATATTTCTCCTGAACGGCAGACTGATACCCTACATGAAGAGGAATTCACTACTGAATAGCATTTCATTTTCATCTGTATTTATCTCTGCTGCACTAAAGTAGTAAAATAAGAGTAATTGGAATCGTCCAATGAACTTAGTCGATGATTTTATGGAAACAGTGACCGGTCTTTTACTTCTTTGGAATGACAGGTGGTGCCTTGCAATATTCTCTCTCATGAATATGCTAAGAGTTTGATCGATCTCTTGCTGTTGTTCCCAGGCTTCAGGAAAAGAGAACCTGACGGAAGAAGTAAAAGGGTTTGTGAGCGCACGTCAGAACTCTAGTCCCATCTCTTGAGAGTGGAATACCATCTCCGCGAGATTGCATCGTTATTTGCATCTACCAGGAGACT
>NC_087201.1:66447512-66452512 GCF_015104395.2 Macrobrachium nipponense
GGATGTGGATGGGATAAAAGTGATTTTATGTGGACTCACGTAGCTGAATGGTGTTAAGTAACAAACACACACACAGTTTACTACTATGATAACGTCACAAGATCAATACATCATATATGGCAGGCATGACAATTCATTCGGAGCTCCATGTTCTGGACCACTGTAAAACTTTATTTCCTTGCTTTTTGTAATACTGACAAGTGTCTAGATATAGGATTAAATAGAACTGAGAATTATATCGAAGAAAATTTAATTATAAAACAAAACACTCTTATTACCATATTTGTTTTCATTGAAAAATCTTGGTTAGAATGTTAGACCATGTCACCCAGACACAAGGTTCTGGAATTTTTCACGAAGGCTGCTTGTATACATAAACCATATATAGTAACTTTTGGGTATTCTATATAACTTATTTATAACAGATATTACACCGACCTGTGAGCAATATCTTTGCAACAAACTAAATCTAAGGGATGAAGAGTTCTTGAATTATGAAAAAAAGACGTATGGCGATGATAGAGACTATTTACCATATCTGATCATTTTTTTCCATGGCTGAAAAAACTGCTAGTGCGTTTCAATTTCTAAAATATTACAATAAATCCTACAAACTCTCTCCGAATCAGATTCGTCTTACAAAGCTATTGCAAATTTTAAAGGACTGCATTCGTTTATAGGATGAGAACCCCAATAAAATGTTGGAAAATCTCAGCTGTTATTCGAAGTAAAATTCCATATGGATAGTTAAAGGTAACAAATAACTTTTACATACAAGGGAGACTTAACTTAATATGACAGTTTAGGTTGGAAGGTCAGCACCTAACTCATGTGTATAGCAGGTATATTCAACACGGTTATTTTTTTTTTTTTTTGTTTTTTTTTTTCTAAAGTATAGCTCTGCTAATGGAGAATTTGTTAAAGTAAAGCACATCAGTGCAAATGATTCATGATTTCTTGTATATATATATATATATATATATATATCTATATATATATATATAAGTATATATATAATGTATATATATATACACACATATCTATCGAGCTACAATGTCCTTTATATTCTAATTCGCTCTACCTCAGAATTAATATGTTTTCATACATGTTTACCGAAAGGGAATTTTTTAGGCGATAATAGAATTTGCCGGCCGACGGGCACGAACCATCGACATCTTCTATTCCAGGACTGGCAGTGAAGCCTTAGCCCACCCCGCCACTGCAAGAGGATATAAGTTTATGCCGCTCCCACCTCAAATACCTGTCGCACTCAGGTATTTGTAGTTTTGGAGACTGCATCAACCCCCTCGTTCTCGGTAGAGTTTGTAGTGTTTTTGCCTGCATGTATCCATTATATAAGTCATATCACATTACTGTGATTCATATACATATATCGAGCTACAAATGTCCTTTAATATCTAATTCACTCTACCTCGGAATCAATATATTTTTCATATATGTTTAACTGAATTCCCCTTCGGTTAAACATATATGTGATATGACTTATATAATGGCTATGTTCGGGGGCAAAAAGCACTACAACACTACCGAGAACGATGGGGTTTGATGCAGTCTCCAAAAACTACAAATACCTAAGTGTGACAGGTATTTGAGGTGGCGGAAGGCGGCATAAACTTGTATCCTCTTGCGGTGGCGGGGGGTGGGGGGCTAATGCTTCACTGCCAGTCCTCGAATTGAAGATGTTGATGGTTTGTGACCGTCGGCCGGCCATTCTATTATCGCCTAAAAATTCTCCTTCGGTTAAACATATAGGAATATATTAATTCCGTGGTAGAGCGAATTAGATATTAAAGGACATTTGTAGCTTGATTTATGCATATGAATCACGGTAATGTGATATGACATATATATATATATATATATATATATATATATATATATATATATATATATATATATATATATATGATAAAAAGGCACTGTTCCTTCATGGTTTTACCATACGTTTTTGTCCAAAATAGCCCTAATAAATATATCTAGCAATCGCACAGGCGTATCCTGGAAATTCCATACAATAGTTTATTTACTATTCGTAAACTAAAATCGTCATAACAAATTTAAGACTTTTTCATTAAACTGATATCGCTGCCATACTGCGCACTTGTAAACTAAAAAGTCCATAATGCCAATTGGGAACGGTTTTTGCCCACGAGAGCTTCCACCGCCGTTCATCATTATACAGACGATAGTTTTCCAGCATTGTTAATGAAGTGATGTGATTGTTAAAGTGTATGCAGTGTTAGTAGTTTGGTCGGTGCACCAGTTTCATGATGTAAGAGTTTGCACCTGCTGAAAATGGAAATGGATGAACACAGATTTATAAAGTAACACCACCAAAGTATAAAGTGGTAAAAAGCAATAGAAAAAGCGTCTGGCACTTGCCAAGTTGGACGCTGGTTTATGAATCCTTATAGCTGACGTCTCGGTTTGCTCTGACTTGGAGACATATTGCTCATAAATAAAAGAAAACGCTACTTATTCTTTACTGTTGGGATATTTATGAAAGTTTCGCTTTTTTTTTAGCCGAAATGGTGATGCGTAATTTGACAGAACTGACCAATCATGTCTGTTATTATTGTCCTCTATCATCTTTATTTATTTCCATTGCCACTCTCAACATTAGCCAAACACAGTTTCTTTCCTACTGGTTCACTTCGCAGATCAAATCTGGATTCCTCGATTAATAACCGTGAATGCTACCATTATACTACGAGTACAGTCAGAGAGAAATACAGGCACGCAAACACACACAAACACGCACATCAATCAATAGATTCGTAACCCGCCCCCGCCCTCCCGCCTTCCGCCTTCCATCTCCCAGTCAGTCTTTCCACAATGCATAACACCAGAGGCCAGATAATTTTATATGCCGTGCAGTATTTGACAGGCCTCGGCGTTTCACTGTAAATTATTGAGGTAAGAAATAGTTCTAGATATTTCCCATCTACGTCGTTCCTTGAAAATACTACCGGTTGGAACATAAATGTAAATCATGAGCTGTCTGTGTACAGCAATGAAAATCAGCCCGCGAGGAGAGGGTTTATTTTTTAGGTCACTAGTAAACAACAACAAAACAAAATAAAGACTGCAGCTTCACAGAAAAAATGTAAGATTAATAAAAAGTTCCATAAAGTTTAATCAACCGGAATTTATTGACAGAACATGATTCTTGTATGTAGGATCGGCATATTTTTATTTATTCATTTTTTTACCAAACTATGTGTAGCATTGTAATACACCCACTATCTCCCTATTATGGTTCGGTCAAGTTTTCAATTGACTAATATTGTACTTTTAAATGTATGGCGATATTTAGAAAATGCTATATTGGAAAGATTAAACATTTTTCGGCCGTTTTGAAAGGTGCAATTTAACAAGTACTAACTGGACAGTTCCTTTACAGCAGTTAAAGGATAGCAACTCGGAACCTCTCCTTGAGGTTCCCATATACGAGTACTCGCATTTAATGACTCTTCTCAAATAACTCTGGTTACGAGAAAATTTTAATATAGAGCTCCTTTGGAACAGATACTGAATTGTGCAGAAATTGTTTCTCTCCAGAATGCAGCCTGACTCTTGTTAGAATAAATAGTTCGAGAAGTTAATCTTCAAGACTCATTACGGTCATATTTAAGATATCAGTGTTACATAATAACCCATCTCCATCTTTTTTATCTTCTCTTATTTATTCAAGAACTCAACTTTTACGACGCGATGCTGCAAATTCGTTCTGATTTTCTCTCTCCCCATTACCTCTGCAGATGAGTTGTCGTATCGAATGGCACGGCATTGTTCTGAAAAACAAAGCGTAAAGAGAGAGAGAGAGAGAGAGAGAGAGAGAGAGAGAGAGAGAGAGAGAGAGAGAGAGAGAGAGAAGTAAAATGGCTCCTCTACGTTTCCTGGAAATGAGAAAGCCATCGTTATTTCGGTAAGGAGAGATAATCTGCTCCTCTTAGAAGTCTGGCATCTGCCTGCCTCGTTACCCAGTCCGTACCCTTCTCATACAGAGAGTTCGTCGCTGTCTAAAAATCTAGGAAAAGACTTAGAATTTCTCCAATACATCAGTGATAATTAACGAGGCGCGATCCGACCTCCAGCTTAATCAAATGTGTGCTAAAGTCCACAGGCAAATAGAGCCTTGTTTCACCAACGAAAATTGAAATAAATACGCTATGTTTTGCTAGAAATAATTTTTATGTACTGTTTAACATGCACATTATTTATTCTTTAAGTTTTCATTCTAATAAATGAATCGTAAATATACTATCCTAAAATTCCTGTATGTTTAACTCAACGCGAAACACTTTTTTCAGATCTTGTTAGGCTCTTCCATAGACCTTTCCTACCTACCACCACCCCCACCCCAACAACGACAACAACAACAAAGTAGTTTATAGGCCTACTCACCGAGTAAGTGATAATAAGCAGTATTAAGAGTATTTTAATTATCAGGCTTTTAATGGGGTAGGCAGATTTTTTTTTTCTTTCTGATATATTTAATTAGTGTGAGATATGAACTGAGTCAAGGAAGGAATAATTTTATTAAGGTAATTTGATTTTTACATTAAAATATGAATTATATTCGCCTTTCTGTTCTTATAATTAAAAAAAACAAAAACAAATGGTATTTTGACAAGAACCCGATCACGGCGTTAATTCTTCTCAGGGAGAAGAAATGGATGACTAACTATAAACATGTGATTCTGCAATCCCCCCTTTCATTTTAACATCACAATTGGAAACAAAGTGGCAGCTGCTAACACCTTTGACCCCTACGACTAAAGCCTTGGAAGAGGCAAACCTAAATAAGAGGCCAAATTTTCTCCCAGTATATGACCAAAAAAGATGATGTTAAAAAAACTTGATTACTGTTGTTATCAGTGATACAAAGAAATTTTATGGTATTTTATGAAGCTATATATTTATTTCGAAGCATTTTGCTATATTAATCAGAGAGCCAAAAACTTTATTTTTTTATC
>NC_087201.1:66457512-66502512 GCF_015104395.2 Macrobrachium nipponense
GCTGCCATTAAGAATTCTCAAATTATATTTAACTTCTTATATGACTAGTTGGATAGCTGCCATTAAGAATTCTCAAATTATATTTAACTTCCTATATGACAAGTTGGATGGCTGTCATTAAGATTCTCAAATCATATCTAATTTCCCATCTGGAAAGTTTGATAGCTGCCATTAAGAATTCTCAAAATAAGACTGTTAACACGAAGAAATTAGAAGGGAAACTAATTTTCAATACGTAGGTAAACCTTTGCCTGTCGAACAACTACTCAAGAATTTAAAAAGAAATACGGTCTATGTAACTTTTTAATTTCAAAATACTCCATCGACTAAGGACTACATTTACATCAGCAGAAAGCATCTCTTCAATCGTATCGTTTAATCTCAAAAACATTTATTCATTAAGAGATTCTCTCTGAATTCACCTTCCTTATGAACAACTGAACTTTTCCCCACAAGTCCGTGCTCAGCAATTCCCGTCTTTTCTCATCACTTGTCTTCTTTATCAATTTTACTTTCTTCTTTATTGTCTTCCTCACAGCATATGCATAATATCTCCTCTGTTATGCAATTGCACCTCAAATAACACTTTTCTCCCTCACTTATTTTTGTATTTCTTCATCCGACCACTCTCTGTTTTTATTTCTTCTTCTCATCATCTCATACCCATAGACACAACCCACTTTTCTTACATACACCCAATGATTAACTTTGAATCTGAAAAAAAGAGCATAAAAAGGGATGAATATGAAAGGTGTAAGACGTATATAATCTCAATACATACGTTTTACACCTTTTATATTCATCCCTTTTTATGATCTTTTTCCGGATTCAAAGTTAATATGAATATAGTTTGTATTACAGACAGAGTAAAACCAGTGTCCAAAGTCATACTCTGACAAAGTACGAGAGGGATATTTGACATGTCGTGCTCATACTTGATTAAAAATAATTATAAGATAGGACTTGACGATGCCTTTAATAAGAATTAAGATGATCCACTTTTAAAACCTTTCGTACATTAACTGTCAGTTTATTTTTGAACCAGATTTACTGCAAAATGAAAATGGAAACTGCCGCCTTTGGAGAACTACTATATGCCTTCGGGTTTTCTCAGAAGAGATAAGATGTTCTCATTATGTCAACAAACCTAAGGCACTTTCATGTTTTCTAATCTTCTCTGGATTCCACAGTAAGAAGTATTACTATCACGGTCTTTGAGGGAATATGTCTCTCTCAGCACTGATAAACAAGGACTGGATATAACGAATGCCCTACATCCTCATGTGAACCAGGAGAGGAGATTGTTGTAATTTCGCATTAGAAGAATACGTACCTTATTCCCAGTTGTAGAAGGTAATACCGACAGATGAACATATTAGCTTTCCATTTTGCTTCCCTTTCTCACTACACTTCACCTCTTTTAAATTGGCTCTCGATTTTTGTGCAAGTTAACAGCTTACTATTTCCTCTTATGAGGTAATTTTTTTCTTAAATTTATGATCTACCTTTCCAGTCAAAATTTGTCTTCAGTGACATGAAAACAAGAGAATACATTCGACTAATCATAGCATTATCTCATCTTGTAATCTGACACGCCAGAAAATCAGAATTGTACGTTAATTTTCGCCAAAACACATACATATGCCTCACATGTCACATATACTATACGCACATACACACAGACACGCACACGCACACGCACACTCACACACATTCATATATATATATATATATATATATATATATATATATATATATATATATATATATATATATCCAGTTGTTCCTAAGGACTGTCAGTTTTACTAAATCTCGATTTTTTGTCTCAAGCATCTAGAAAGGATTGAGTGGATAAACTATAGGGGGCAAGGAAGAGGGTGCTGAGAACGAAGGTAAGGGGATAGGGGATAGGGGATAGGATAGGGGTAAGAGTGTAGGGAGGAAGTGGAGGAGACTTAGGCTGAGAGTTTGTTGTTCCTTTCCGAGCTAGCTGCCGGTGGATTTTGCAGTAGTTGTTTGCTATGCAGTGTTTAAGCCATGTTAAGATGAGGTCCAGAAAAGTTGAACTATTAAATATTTGCTGATTCACTCTCTTGAATTTTCCAGGGATTCATTTGTTGTCTCTTGTTATAGATTTCACAGGTAGAGTCCTTTGCAACGACCCCGATGGTGCTTAAATGTCTAGTCTCTAGTCTCACACCCATGGGCGTCGACGATGGAAGAAAACTCCGTGATAGGGCCAAGGGAAGTTCATCTGGTTATGAACAAATAATTGTCGTTTTTGCTTCTCGTAAGGGTTTAATCACTAAAAATTGATGTTTGATTTTGGAAGTCTACGATTCGGTATTGCAGTTATCCTAATATAAGGTTCATCTTCTCAATGGCTACTATTCGGATAGCTGCGCTCTACAACTTGGCAGAGAAGGGTATTGTTCAGTATAAGACTCTTGAAAGGGAAGGGGTGAGAAATGAAGAGGGGGAAGGGGAGGGTCTAGGGGAGAAGAAAGGATTCAGAAGGTAGGAAGATGAGAAAGAGAGGAGTGCGATGAAGAGGAGGAGGTGATGGGGGAAGGAGAAGGAAGGTTGAATACCGCAACAGGAGTTGAATCGTTTCCCCGTAGCACGAATCACGATCGCTCTATAACACTTCCAGAGATTTTCAACACTTCCAACACTCTCCAAACAAATTTAAGCGACAGCAGTAGAATGGAAAATACGCAAGCCGAGAGCTGTAGAAGACAGTTGTAGACGTATCCAGTGATCAAAGGGGATCTTCTTAGATTATAATTTGGGCACATTGCTGTGGGAACACGGGCTTCATCTGCGGGCGGGATAAGGGCAACATATCCCCTCACTTTTTATTCAATAGGAGATCAACATATCTATTGCCACCCCCATACTTTTTTTCTTCCAAGTGTTATATATCTGATGCTGGAAATAGATTAATTGTTCATTTGAATTTTGACTGGCGTACGTATCCCATTCTTTACATAAAAAGTTCTTCAAAGGTATTGACAGTACCCTAGAGTGTTTAAATGAGTATTTCACTTCATCTTATCTCACAATGAACCTTGACTTAAATGAAATTCTCTTAACTGGGTCATTCAAAAAGAGGTCACTCAAGGCATATCAAGAGAGTACTTTCTGATTCCTTAAAGCAAGAAATTGAATTCTTCCAAAATCAAGTCAATGGATCATCTGTCGAGGTCAACTAAAAGGCAATTGTAAGTATGGTGCCGGAAGTTCGAAGAATGTTCCCACAGGCCGGATGCTTGCTGACACTTCTTTTGGTCTCTCCAACAAGTTCATGTGAGGTTGAACGGTCGTTCAGTGCACTTGGCGCATGGAAAAACATGGCTGCGTTCCACTATGACCCAAAAACGGCTTCACCATCTTATGATCTGTCATGTTCACCGAGAACGTTTTGTTGCACGTGATCCTCAAGAAATAGCTAATAATTTTCTAAAAAAAAAAAAAAAAAAAAAAAAAAATGCCAGACACAAAGGCAAATATGTTCGGCAATTTCTAATGCCCCTATATTGTTTGGCTGTATCCAGAGGTAACCAATTTCTTCATCAGGTGCACTAGTGTTTTAATCCTCGGAGAGGTGCTCACAAATTAATTGCCTCCATGCATCTCTATCCTCCATCATTGTTACTCTTCTCATCTAACTATGTACTCGTATTTGTTTGCAAATTTTCATTTCATATATTCAACAATCAATTTATTCAGTATTTTCCCCTTCTATATACTTTTTTTTTGGTTTTCCACAAGTACTGTCACACGTAGTACATTTTCATTCTTGTCATACTCTTATTTACTACCTCTTTTGCTACCATCCTTAACCTTAGATATTAAAAGCCACATTGGATTAAATGGCTTTTATTGTTACAGGCCACTATCATCTTAGAATCTCATTGGAGTCCTGTAAATCTTAGAATATTCTGTGCACCATAACATAATAAGTTTATCTTTATCCTTATTACTTATACTCTAGAAGTTTGTAATATGAAATACTGATCGTAGTCTCTACAGAGTTAAGTGGAACTGTATGTTGAGGAAGTTACAGAAGACTTGTACCGTATTTTAGCCAATCTGTAAATTGTGGACTTAAAAACTTATGAACTTTCCCTTAATATAATTTTATATGGCATTAAAATGTACCAAATCATGTTCATTTCTTTAAAACACCCAGTTGCACAGGTTCGCTTCTCTCCCCAATATTAACCGTATAATTTTGAGAATGCCTCCCCACAACTTTTAGAGGCCGCATGGCGCTCCTGTGTGGGAGTGATTGGTAAGATGCTGTCCGTCCGAGCCTGATTGCTAATTCTTGATTCGGCAAAGCTGGAAAACTTACAGGGCTCTGTCCTACCTTCCAAATACTTAAGAAATTTGGCTCAGAACCTTTTTGTCATCTGCTGTCCACATCGTCCCCAGTACAGGTTCTGCCAGCCAAATTATACCTGACAGTCAGATGTAAGAAATACAATTTCATGTTCAATGACCAGCAAACCGCGATAATGAACCCATAAATAAGATAGGTTTAGACGTCATTTCCACCTTTTCACTATTTTCATCCACGATACTGAAGATAAGATGTCCCTCGAAACAATTCATCATTGTAAACTGATATCTTTCAACCACTAGTTTCATTATAGGTACCTCAAAGTGATCGACATAGTTTTAGTTTTCTGTAAAAGAAAACTATCGAGATGGCTTTGTCTGTCGGTCTGCACTTTCTCTGTCCGCCCTTAGATCTTAAAAACTACTGAGACAAGAGGGTTGCAAATTGATATGTTAAGCATCCACCCAATAATCATCAAAACATACCAAGTTGCAGCCCTCAGCCATCAGTAATTTTTATTTCATCTAAGGTTAAAGTTAGCAATGATCGTACTGTAGCAACGAAACAACACAGGCCACCACGGGCGGCTGAAAGTATCATGGGCCGCTGATCATACCGTCGATTGCACCGAAGAAATATTTTTTCGTATAGCTTACACGCGCAACATCTCACTTAAGCAATAATAATAAAATCAACTAGTTCGTTTGTTTCAAAGGTCACATGGAAGGAGACCAATTAACTGATAGGTAGCCATGGTGATAAAAAGTTCTTTTTTATTTATTTATTTATTTTTTTTACGCTGTCTCTGAGATGTCAGTCCTTGTACAATTCAATTAAGAGAAAAGCACTCTGACGTAGGCATCGGAATTTTTAAAAGAAAATCCCTTCTTGTTCAACAGTCATTTATTTTATCTCGCTTCTGTAAAAAAAAGAAAAATAAAAAACAAATTTTCTTTAGTTACAAGTTACTAAAGTACCTATTTCACTAATCAATTTCAACTGAGGTAATACATAAAAAAAAAATTGCCCCTTCTAACGTATTATGTTTCATATACGCCGTGTTAGAATGATCTGAGTTACACAGTGGTTTACACCTGACTGAAAATGAAATTTTTATCGTGCTTGTAAAGAAAGGTACAGCAACATTGCCTTTTATAAATCAGGAAAGATTATCTGTGAACAACTGTTTAGTTACTAGAACTATTGTCTGACTTTCAGCTATAAAATGAATTGCTGTTGTTGACAGACATCACAGTTGTGTTTCTGCTTGCTATCATTATTATACTTTATAGGCTAAGACTAAGTATAAAAAAATTTATTTTATTTCTAATGTATATTGACTTGACATTATTATGTAAGCCTAAATAAACAGTCAGTTATTCGGCGAATGATGAAAAACTGTAAAATATTGGGAGTATATATTGTAGCGAATTTCCTTCCCATTTATAAAAAAAAAAAACACCTTGATATAAATTTAAGTAGTAAAATTATACAATGTCATCTGAAAAATCCAGATATGTCATATATTACATTCTTGAACAATATATAAGGGCTATGAACGATTGTGATTTTTACATACCAAACGTTATGACTTAACACGGAAACAGATGGGATGATGATCTCATTTACTTTCTTCACTGCATGGTAGCTTATAATAAGGATCATCCTTATTTCTGTGAAATAACTGAGAGGGTTTCAAGCACATATGTTGAGTTGAGTTGAATACTAAATTAAGGCCAAAGGCCAAACACTGGAACTTATGAGGTCATTCAGTGCTGAAATGGAAATTGTCAGTAAAAGGTTTGAAAGGTGTAACAGAAGGAAAACCTCGCAGCTGCACTATGAATCAAGTATTAGGAGGGGGTGGAAAGTAAGATGAAGAAATACTCTGACTCCAAGCACAATTGATAACATCGCCTTCAACGACAGGCCCGAATTAGACTGAGGCACCTGATGCTAAATATTTGCCAGAGTAGTAAACAAGTGTTTTGTTGTTAAACGAATACTATAGACAACGCGGAAATAAAAGATAAAAATCAACCAACCCTTTATATACATTACACCTAATGACACACCAAACGTTACATTTTCAATGAGAACTACGATATTCTTAGATCATGGAGCCAGTTGAGTCACACGAGAGAATAGTGACGCTAAAAATGCAATGGAATAAAGGATAGTAATAAAATCTATTATGAAAAGTTTGGATTAAACTGATGTGATCCTCTTTCTTATATGTTTACCGATCAGAAATTTGTCTTGTGTGTTGAAACAGTAAGGTTTATATTATTCTTTAAATAACCCTTTCCTTTTCCCGTTTTCTTCTATTCTGCCGGGAGGCTTTCCTCTGTGTTGGAAACATGGTTTACTATTCCACCCACGAGTTTGGTCTTGTTCCGGCGGGGGGAGGGAGTGGGGGGTCACGGAGAGGAAAGTCACTTTTCTCAAGAAATATAGCAACTTTGTTTCTCTTGACCATGTAGGTCATTGTGACCTTTGTAGGGAAAAGGGCGTGAACTCTTTCAGAAAGGATCTCCTCGTGAAATTTTAGGTGACCAGTCTCTGAGCAATGCATGTTATTCTGCTGGACGATTAACTTAAAAAAAAGTTAAGTATATCTTAGTTTTACTAGACCACTGAACTGATTAACAGCTCTCCTAGGGCTGGCCAAAAGGATTAGATATTTTTACGTGGCTAGGAACCATTTGGTCACCTAACAACGGGGCCTACAGTTTATTGTGGGATCCGAACCACATTATATAGAGAAATGAATTTCTATCACCAGAAATAAATTCCTCTGATTCCCCGTTGGCCGACCCGAGAATCGAACTTCGGACCACCGTGGAAGACTAACTGACAACTTACTTAATGAATACTTAAGTTCAGTTTGTTTCTGATTCCCTTAACATAAATTCCATCATAAGCGAATATAGAAATAGGAAATACTTTCATCAGATACTGAATTGAAATCTTGTTCGAGTAATTGACTTCGATGGAAATATTTGCGTGAAATATTTTTCTTAGTTTACTCTACTTTTCTGAAATTTCACCGTCGGCGCTCTGTTATACTATATATTTGCCTTTCGATTTGCAGATCTTCAGATAACAGAGCTCACTTTCTTTCTGCATGAAGCCCAGTGATACATACAGAAGCTGAAACGTTCAAACTAAAAACAGGTTTGAGGAACTCCCCTCCCCAAGGAAAAGAAATATGAGATAAATGACTGGTGCCCGAACCAATCACGAGGCTCAACTTTTCGTCAAGAACTGGATCTACCACCATCGTCTTATGTATCTGCAGGACTTATTTTCTCATCCTCTTTTTTTAAGTAAAAGACTTCCTGATTCCTTTTGCATAAGCCGTAGAAAAAGAGTAGTGCTATTGGAAATACCATGATGATACAAGGAAGTAAATCTTCAGAGCATGAATAGCATCGAATCAACCCTCCTCTGTTTCATCAAAGATACACAGTTCACGTAGAATTTTAGTGTCAGTCCAGACAAACTCGGGCAATAGTTCTGGCTCTGACTGCTTTAATCTGAATCAGAGCCGGTGGGATTACGGTGAGATTATTTGGTCAATATGTGATCAGCACATTATACAATGAAGGCAAGGAAATATGTCTCTATTATCAGGATAACTATGAACTGATATCATAATATGACGCGGAGTATTTTGAAATGAATTGACTAACGACCCTTACGGTTAAAGATATCCAACTCGAAAACAAACGTAATTGCAGTTAGGGTCCTTAATTAAAATGAGAACTTACTTAACGAATGATTTAATGCGCATCTTTTGCTGTAATCTAAAATTCCCATTTCTCACACACACATGCACACACACACATACACACACACACACACACACACACACACACACACACATATATATATATATATATATATATATATATATATATATATATATATATATATATATATATATATATATATATATATATATATATATAATATATATATATATATATATATATATATATATATAGACAAGATAAATAAAAAGAAATATATGTATATATATTGGTTTAAATTTTAAGCTGAATATTGGTCTTTGTTAATAATGTCTGTCGTTCTCACACAAACAAACTCAGATGTCTGTCAACTCATTGCTGAACTTTGACCTTACGGATTCCAAGAACCTGCTACCAAAGGTTATCTTTAACAATTATACAGGACAAATTGTGGAAAGACTTTAGAAAGGAATTCACATGAATAATGGAACGATCACAAACTGCATCATCAAATTCCGTAACTATAATGGGTATTATCGGTTTTCAGCTACAGGGAGAATTATATGATAGAATTCCATTTCAGGTCATGGCAGCTCCGCAGCCACTTTAATATTGAATTTCCATACTGAAAACGAAAAAAATTAAAAAATTATTACTGGTAAGGAAAAATTATCGGAATGGAGGTACTTACACTTAGATTTAGATATAGATTTTTCCTATTTAATGCAATAATGTATATACATGCATTAGTGCATCGAAATTCTACAACAGTATAGATATAAATTTCATCGTTATGTTTACAAACCGATGCGTTATCAAAGCGAAAAGAAAATGAGCCATTGGCCAAGAACAGTAATTAACATAAGGTTTGCAAACTAGTGGAACGGAGCAGACTAAGCCATTCGCTAGAATAAATGGAAAAATATGTCCAGAAATGAGTAATAAGAATAGACACAGAGAAACAAATATACATGAAAAGAGGATGGAAAGAAGGACCTTTTCATTTTGGTGGATTTTCTCTTCCGGTTTGTAAATTTTACAAAATAATGAATACAAAATCCGCACCTCTGGCTGTATACATACATACATATATATACGATATATATATATATATTAATAATATATATATTATGTATATATGTATATTGTATTATTCGTAGTAAATATAAATAAATATAAAATATATATTTAGATAATATATTATATATATATAGATAGATATAATTATACACACGCACACACACACACACACACACACACACATATATATATATATATATAGATATATACTATATATATATATAATATATATATATATATATATATATTATATATATGTGTGTGTGTGTGTGTGTGTGTGTGTGTGTGTGTGTGTATGTGTGTGCGTGTGTATGTATAAAGAAGGTAAAATATATTAAGCAAGCAGTATTATTCAGAAAAGAAGGAAGCTTAATATCTATCTATATATATATATAATATATATATATATATATATATATATATATATATATATATATATATATATATATATATACATATATATACATATGTGTATATATATATATGTTATTTTATTATGGACATTTTTACATATGTATCTAAAACGTATCGATACTTGCCAAAAGGAGAGGAGATTTAGACGAATAAACACTTATCACTCTACTTTTCTCATTCTAATTTACTTAATAGTACTTAATTGCCAAGGTTTTTTATGTGAATAATTTCTAACGAAACATATACAGCGAGAAAATATGACTATTTCTTGTAGTAGACATGAACTTGGAATTCTATTAGGGCAAATTTTGCTAAAGCAGGAGTAACAGTTTAAATTTACAGAGTCTGTAACACTTTATTTTTTTATTTTTAATTTTTTTATTTAAGTGGCATATGCCATGTGACACTTGGCACCCTTTGGCTGTGTTCATGCTGTTCATTGTTTCCACCCACTTATATCTTATATATGAATTTGTTTTTTCAAAGTCCTAGGTTTTTGACATTTTTTGGATCATAGTGCTTAAACTCAAAGCAGGTTCTAAAAATCATTATCCTTTTGACCTTAGCTTTGTGGTCATTCTGTTTCTTAATCATCCAGAAATCAACAGAAAATCCAGAGTTTCTAAGCCACTAACTTTTTATTCTAATGATTTCAAGTTTTTTTATTTTTCTTGTTTTAACTTTTGTTATTTAATAAAGAATTTCTCTACAATCATAAAGGGCCCCATACACTGAACAATTGTATGAACGATTGTCTGAACGACTGTCTGTATCGTTCGCAAAAACATTTTATATAGTCTTGTGTGAATGCAAAAGTGGGCGGAGTTTCGTGGTCTGAACAATCTCGGCGGGAATCTGTCACGACCAGGTTGCCGGCTTGCGACTTTAAGTCTGTCATACACGGGTCGTTCAATGTATGCGTTTGTCTGCCGATATAACGCTATCGTGCACGTCTCTTCTAGAGATGATGCTATGTCTTCGCGAGACAAAATCTTTGTTCAGACTGAAATCGGTGCGGAGAAAGTTCATACTGTCTGAATAGTGTGTGCGTTTGTCGATAACGACGATCGTTCATATAATCGTTCAGTGTATTGAGCCCTGTGACTGTAACATTTCTGCCAGTATTCTCATGTCTTTATAGACCCAGTGTCATATTAAATCAACATTTATTTTGACTAAATTAAGTTTGCTGTGTCCCGATTCGGAACCTGGTAAGGGATTAGTACATATTACCGGCAGGAAGCGGTAAACAAGATGTCTACAACAGACGAATTTTATCTCTAGATCAAAAAGAACAGGAACAATTATTCCTTCCATATATCAATTAAGAACCTTTCTCATATCTATATATTTATTGTACATCCCAGTTGTTCACTCAATTACAGTCTAAAAACTAGCAGAGCAGCACTCCGGTTTTTTTTTATTTTATTCTTCCTTTGACGTCTAAATGCTTTTGCTGCTACTTCAACAGCCATTTTAACTAATATTTTAAGATTTTCTTTTGTATCTGGTACTCGTACATCATTCAGATCTGGCTGTGTATTCCGACTTAAATCCATTATATAATACTTAAAATTAGTTAGTCCATCGACAAAGAAGTGTTAACGTACTTATTCCTTTGTATACCTGCATAAAGTTTTCGGAATTTTATTTGGCATTTACGCACAATAAAACTTTTTCCGTCTGTTCTCAAAATTTTGTTTCATTTACATAACTTAAAATTTACCGATCCTTTTTCTCATATTTATTCATAACTGAGTGTTTTTCCTTGGATTAATTGTAAATTATGATGAGATGCGATGATCAACCGCTTACTGGCACATTTCCAGTAATTATAAAGAAACGGACAATTTTAATCATCGGATATTAAGGCAATTGTGTGAACGTACACGAACTCTCATGAAATCATTCCACGCTTTCTTAGATACCAAGAGATTTATACTAGAGATTACAACAGGGATATGAAAGTAAAGTAAAATTATCACGAATTTTGATATTTTCTAAGAAATAATTTATGAACTTTATTCGATGAGATTCTTGGAAAATGGCACACGAAGACGTTTGGCGAAGCGAAAAGAAAAGAAAGCTTAGAAAAAAAATTCACTTAATTAAAACTGATGCACAAATTACTTCGCGTGCAGGAATCTTATCAAGTGTATTTCTTCTTTCACATCCTGGTGCCGTGATTATGCCTCATCAAAGCAGCCGGCACTGCGTCGACTGATATTAATCAAATTTTAATTACATGTTAATCAAATTCGTCTTCTTACTTCTCCTTGGAACGTTTGTTTTCTCTTACATCTTAATTCATGGCAACTGCATTGATTTGGAAATAAAAACGTCCGCATCGATGACGTCAGCACCTATCTTTTATAATGGACAAAATAAATGGCTCAATCTTAAAGTAACCATATACTGACTCTTCATAAAGCAGTGGTTCCCAAACGTGGGGCCATGTACTCGTAGCAGAATGCAAGGGGCCATAATCGGAGGCTATGTAAGTTTTTATGGGTTTTATGCACATATGGGTTATGGGGTGGTGGGCCATGGACAAGTTTCCTGTACGAAAAGTGGGTAACGACCAGAAAAAGTTTGGGAACCACTGTCAAAAAGTATCATTCCTTGAAATGTCCTTAAGCTGGAGAAATTCTTGAGTTGAAACTGGCAAATCTTATGAAATATTTCAGTAAGATTAACTTGTCCATGGTCATTTTTGATGCATGAAGTCACAAATCCTATGCAGATCCATCAGCAAGCATATGGATCTCAGGAAACGTATGTTTTTCGACAGTCTCTATTTTATGGAAACCCCAAATCACATGGAATCATTAGCAATGCATTTCTTGCAATAATCACGAAGAAAAGTATATCGAAAAACGTCTTGTAACGCTTCACTATTCTTTAAAGTAGTGTATCTTTCATTTGTCGAAACCTGATTTAAAATCAGAACAAGTTGTTCTCACATTATATCTTATATATAAAGCTGATGGTTGGACTACCTTTGTATGTATGTATATTCGCTATAGACGGCGAAGCTGCTGGACCGAATTGAACAAAGTCGGACATCATGCAGATTTATAGGGGAATAGTTTTTTTTATGCAGGTGTCGTTTTGATACCGAATATCCGGCCATGCTAATTTTTTAATATTAGTCGTAGAAAAAAAAAAAAAAAACGTCATTGGGATACGTACAATGAGTAGGAAATTTTTTTGTCTTGATTTCACAAAAATCCGGATATTCGGCCGTATATCCGGCCATTTATATTAGTCGCACACAAAAAAAAAAAAAAAAAAAAATAAATAAATATATATATATATATATATATATATATATATATATATATATATATATATATATATATATATATATATATATATACACATTATTCGGTGCATATAATAAGTTGGACATGTTTCTATCATGGCATCACAAAAATCCGGAAATCCGGCCGGGTATCCACCAAAGCTAAATTCATTAATATGCGTTAATATAAGTCGCAGAAAACAAAGATAATCATCTTGGGGTGCTAAGTTAAGTATATCTTAGTTTTACCATACCACTGAGCTGGCCCGAAGGATTAGATATTTTTACGTGGCTAGGAACCAACTGGTCACCTAGCAACGGGACCTACAGTTTATTGTAGGATCCGAACCACACTAAATCGAGAAATGAATATCTATCACCAGAAATAAATTCCTCTGATTCCGCGTTGGCCGAGCCGAGATTCGCACTTCAGATCACCGGATTGGCAGCCGAGCACGAAAACCACTAGTCCATCAAGGAACTATTGGGGTGCTAGTACTTCATAAAAACTGCAAAAGGGTTTTCATGTTGATAATCTCACATTATCTTCTTCAGTCGTGCATCAATAAATTGATAGGTCTCTAGTTGTTGCTGAGTCACCTCGTTGAATGTGCGCTGTTTTTGTTGGGCTTAATCCTTCCCCCGCCTTAAGTGTAGTGCACAGTTTCCACAAATTTGGATGTGTAGTTTCCCTTAATCTGGATGTATGGATGTTATCGATGAGCGCAAAGCATTGTGGCGCACCCTTTTCCGGAATAATTTGGTTTTGGTAAGTCATTGGAAATGAGGTCACATGCATTCCAGAGTTGAATAGCAAAAAGTGGGGTCGCTTTTCGTCGACGAAGACCGCATCCCCTCACCGTCTCAATGTATGATGCAGTCTCGAAATAAGTGGTAAACTCGGGAGGGATGTTTTCATCATCAGACAAATCTTTCAATGCATTGAAACGTCCCTTTTTAGGTTCTACTCTTTTAATTACCCCCTTCACTGATTCATCACTCAATTCTTTCGAATGTTTTTGTTTTGTCTTTCCTATTCATAATATGTGGAATCATCCACATGTGGATGATTCTCCAGTTGACGATGATCACTCCATCGGTTTACAGCTCTTTTCGGAAGTTTGGTTAGTCTCACTAATTATAGCATATTAATTCAATTCCTTTCTTTGTTTCTAAGACTAATTTCCCCAAACATCTACATCTCTTTTTCGACTCGCCTTAAAAGTAAATGAGGAATTAGTTATAAATCCTTCAGTTTTGCATTTTGAATGGATTAGCAACACAAAGCACATCACGTTATGTTATCTGGTTTGTCTGTGTTTTCTATTGCAGTCTTTATGTGCTCTTCAGATAGTGCTCTGTCTTTTGCAGAGGGTATAATATATAACTATCAAATGAACAATGTTCTGAAAGATTTAATTTTAAAAAATCTTTTATTTATCAGTACCATTCAGGTATTAACTCCAGCTTAGATTCATTTCAACATTTTAAAAGGTCGACAGCTTATGGTAATTCCATATAAATGATGCGTCGCTTAAATATAGAGTGCTTTTGTCTACTTGCCAAGAAGATTACCTTTGTTTTTTATCTTTTGCCTTGCCTATTAATCTCCTTAATCCAAGACATATTGTCAGTATCGAACTCGACAGTGAACCTAAGAAATTTTCTAAATTACATACATTTAGAATACGAAACCTTTCCTTTATGTGTTTCCTAAATTATCATTCCTCTTTTTAACTAACCACATTCATTTTGGGCAGTCAGGCATACTCATCTTGGGGTCATCATCATTTGAGTTAAAATTCCATGAGCCTTTCAATAAGACACTCGATAAAATAAATACAATCTACGACCAATAATCTTAGCGAGGAGGAATTCCACATACATATATATAGTCTTTGGATGTTGAATGAAAATAAAATTTTTATACACTAAACGAAACTATTTTATTGATTTGATGAGTGTTTCTCTGATGTTAGGTCACATAACGCTCTCTGTTGTGACATATCGTGCGCTCAAATCTCTGCTTTGAGATGAGGCTTTACATGCTACTGTAAATCCCCCATGAGACATTATTGTTACTCTAACAATGTCTTGCCACGGAAGCTGGCCCGCAGAATGCTAAGACCCAAATATTAGCATGAACACCATGGTATCTGGTGAGAGTTATTTGATCAGCACAAGACCATTCTCAGGATAGTGAATGCGCGTCCATAACACCTCAGATATAGGTATGCCATTATTCTCTGAATGATATTTCAAAACTGAGGCATAACCTTGCGATTTTGGTACTGATAAATCTACAATAAGGAATCACTTTTGGACACTGCAAATTCTCATTGACCTCCTAAAAATGTCCAGTGCTATGAAGCGTATTACGTTAACGTATATAAAGAGATGGAAACCGCGCATATTTCGCTAGTACCAAGTTTTAATCAAAGGTAAAATTAACAATGATGAATGATATAAGTAAAGACTGAAGTTCTTTTATCACCACGGCAATATTAACCTACCCGAAACAGAACGTATAATATGAATAAACATTAGTATAGATACGATAGAAATGAAGCTTAACAATGTATTCGAAGGTTCAGAGTTTATCCCCCTCCTTCATAGAGTGAAATTGGCTGCATGAGAAGATCTGAAATATATTCATGAATATGTGATGGTGTTCAGGACAGTTAAAAGACATTTAAATACCTTTTAGATCTTTCTGAGGACGTACTGCTCCTCGATTAGCATCCTAAAATCCATCTTCTACCATAAACATCCAAAGCTTTTCCTCAAACACCGAGTCTGTCAAAAAAAAAGAGGACTGAACTGTTAACTTTTTTCAAAATAAGTTTTTAAGAGAACTTACTGAGAAAGACTCCGTCCTAATCTAGAATATCTGCTAATATATCCTAAATAAATCATTGGCAAGAGTCTTTTTCAGCACTAATATTTTCATTTCTACCCAGTGACATGTCTTTCGCCGGCTACTACTGTCTCATGACCCATGGATGAATGAGAACGATGTGTTTTGCCGATAAATTTACGTTTACTGGTTCTTGAAATCCAACGCAAAACGAAATAGCAATTTTCATTTTCTGTGAGAATGTAGGGATGTACAATTTACGTAATATTGACCTTTGGAAGTACACTCCGCATTTGGCAGCTGATACATACAATTTGCCACTTTATTTAGGGAAAGTATATTTTCTGTTGTTGGCGAATTACAGAGATATTATGATACATGTGGTAAACTGCATGATGCTTTGCAACTGGGCCACATGTTAACCAATCAGAGCAGCCCACTTCCTCGCAGGTTGGTTTTGTTGTTTTGGGAAATGTGAGTCAAAGTGAATTAAACAATTGACTTCGTGAAGTCAGGAAGCTGTCTAGAGGTGAACTTTTGCAAAGACCATCTAAGCTTATATAAATCAACTGCGGGTTTCATAACACGTCCAGATCCATCACTGTATGAAAAATTCCAAAAGATATACGTAACGTAGGATGTTGTAGCCTGGGAAAGCATAGTAAAGGGTGTCCACAATAAAGTCATTCCCATGATTAATTAAAATTAATAACTTTGTAAGATTATGGGGTGGATATGAACATACAACTTTCACTCTGATGAGCAATTACTAAAGTTTCCTTTGTTTGCCTACAGATGCCACTGGGATCACTCTATCCCCCAACTGGGTCAAGAATAGCAGATATGGTGTCATTGCAGGAGAAAGCCCAAAGTGTGTGTTATGGTACCACGAAACAAAATCACCTGTTGAAGTTCAACGCAAGTTCAGAAATGAGTATCGAAGAGATCCGCCAGATGTTACATGAAATATTGATGTTAACATTTTCGGTAAGAAATGTTTGCGTAAACCAATTTGTTATAGTTTAATATTATTGTTATTTATAGAAGAATTACAGCAGGAATTTGATGAATAATCTGTAATTTTAGGAAAGGGATGATGAATCGAATAGTTTGGAAAAGCCTGCTATGTCACAGAGATAAGCCAGTTAATTTTTGGTCCCTGTAATTTTTCCATAGGATACATTACATTTTTGTAAATAAAAAAAAGTAAATATTTTCAAATTGTTAGTTAGTCAGAGAAAAATATTCTCACTTGTGAATGAAGTAACAAAGTTCTTTGATTAAGTAACACATAAAAACTTTAGTCATCTATTATTAGGGTTGTGGGTTGGGTGGTTGTGATTTACGAGGCATTTTATTCGGGTAATATAGCCCCCATTTCGTTGAAAATGCGAAGTAACAATTTTTGTTTCCCATAAACAATTGGTATAATTTAAAATCTAAAATGTTTCATTCGTGCCGAAGGTGAATTCTGTTTTAGAATGATTGAGGAAACATTTTACCAAAATTTTGGATGTGGTCAATGTTTCTTTATATTGGACCAAAAAATGAGTGAGACTCCCATTTTATTTCTTTACCAGTCTGCTTTATACTATAAACTTAAGGGAATACTGTTACAAGAATCCAGAGCTAAAAGATAAATATTTGATGAATATTAATAAATAGACAATTATTTGATTGGCGCATTCGGCTGAATGGCATAGCACTGACCAGTGAATGTCAAGTGTGACTGCTTACGAACAGGTTGACTTCCATGTCATCATGCTGTGGCTTAGGTGGTCCGTAATTCCATTTCAGGTGAATTTCGACATTCCGCTTCTAGTCAGCTGAAGCTTACATTCTGTCAAAGATATTGCCATTCCATCTTCATTGCTGTTAAAAGTTATTTGTATAATTGGTAGAATTAGGGATATTATTGTCCATAGACTTGTCATTTTATTTATTATTTTTTTATTTGCCCTTTACTGTAGTTTAAGTTATTTGTATTTGATGTGATCAACCCAACACATATTTATATAAGCCAAAACAAAAAATCTTGAAAAAAAAGTCACAGATTTGAAATTACCTAATCTGACTACGCATACATCAAACCATTTACACCAGAAAAAGTTCTTACTTTGCCAAATAAATTTAAACTTAATTAACGAGGCATACTGGACGGATGATTTTAGCGTTATTTTTTCAAGATAGTAGTTATGTATCTTATTTTACATCATGTCACTTTTAGTTTTGAAAAATTATACCTTTTTGCTGTATATAATTTAAAAATTGATGGCTGCTTGGCAGCACTGTCTAGGGCTGTTTTTTTAGTACAATTTGAAGGGATGGTACGGTAGGCTGTTATTTGCACACCCCATTGGTCTTTACGGCCTATGGAGGAGATGTGGATATTGTGGGATGATCTGCCTGTGGGAGCAAGGGAAATGGGTTGCTGAAGAATATTGTAAAGGCTTTTCCCATCACTTGGTGTTGGAGGCGAAGTTAGTTTATAAGGAAGTGATATATGGGTGCTGAATATGGAGGAAAGGAAGAAGATTGGAGCCGATAATTAGAATCCCCTGCATCGTACATGTGTCGAAAGAATAACAAGAAAGATGTGAAATGTGAAGGCATATAGAACTATAAAGGTTGGTGTTTTGAGATGATCCGGACATGTAGAGAAAAAGGAGGAAGACAGGTAAGAGGCAATAGGATAAGACTTTAAAGAGTCAGGAAGGATGAGAAGAGGATAATGTAGAAGGAGAAGAAATGACAGTGTGAACATGTGTGTAACTGTATACTTTACGAGAATAGAAAGCGGCTGTTAAAAATACATACAGTATTTTTTTACGGGCGTATCGTCATCATGTCAGTAAAAACAGGGTGGATATAGTAGTGACATGCTTCATCATTACTGGTAACAATAACATTATTATTACTATGCTTTTGGTCACATCTAGCTATCTCAGTAGTATTTATCACACGGAAAACAAATGATTCATTTCCCCAACGAATTCCGGATTCAGGGTTCTTTTCCCACTTTAATAAATGGAGAGGAAAGTATTCCCCCTGAGGCATTATTCCCAAGTGCATTAGCAGCGCATTAATAAACACAAGGTTTACAGGGATCTGTTGTTAACCAGGAAAGATGCAGCAGCGTTGGTGGAGGTTAAACAAAATGCTAAATAGTCATAATAGAATGCATTTACGAGTACTATAGTAGATTCACATTACCCGTGCATCTAATGTCTAGGCCAGTCCCTTACGACGCTCCTGAATGGCTGTTGATAAGCCAATGACAGGGCTGGAAACTCTGTCTCTCTCGAGAGTTCACATGGGCAGGATGAATGTTCCACCTCTCAAGAGGGATACGTATTTCAGGAGAGATGGAACATAGATACTGCCCATGTGAACTCTCGAAAGAGACTGAGAGTTTCCAGCCCTGTGATTGGCTTAGCAGCAGTCAATCGGGAGCGTCGTAAGGGACTGGCCTAGACATCAAATGCACCGTTGATGTGAATCTACTATAGTGCAACTCTTCGGGGCAACACGAAGACAGTTTTTGTTTTAAATCTGACTTGTCAAATTTCTAAGGAAATTCCAAGAAAGTTAACTTTTTAGGGCTTTTGGCTTTTATAGATAACAGAAAGTAGACCTTGAAATAAATGTTCTCGTTGTATATGAATTTATTTTAAGTAATCCAAATTTACAGCTTCATTATTGAAACCGTGTGCTGGAGAGAGAGAGAGAGAGAGAGAGAGAGAGAGAGAGAGAGAGAGAGAGAGAGAGAGAGTGGTAATCCGAATGCGGGTAACAATTCATTTTTTTTACACTAAAGAAAATTGCATCAGGAAGTGTCAGTAAAACCGGGGAATTGGTTGCTAATTGGTGACGTGTAGCTTTTCCATAGAAAAAAAAATTTCAATGGCTTTGCTCAATACAAATCGTTGGTTATTTTTCATACTGACTGGCAAACAAAATCTCCGTGAAAATAGATTTAAAAATACCTTTGGCATAAGCGGAAAAGGAGCTTTTTGGCAAAAAAAAAAAAAGAGAGAGAAAAAAAAAGAAAAAAAAATCGGTTACGTTTTATCAGTAGTTTTTCGCAATATTGTTTCTAGTAAAAGATTTTTCGCCCATATTTTTAACAATGAGCACCAAGAGGTTACTTCTTTCACTGAGAGGATAAATAAAAGCATAATTTTACCTATTGGTTGTATTTTTGTGATGCAATTCTCGATATTCATGCCTACCATAACATTTGAAATATTTATGATGTAGGCACATTTTAATTTAAAAAAGAAATGCGAGCAAATGGGTAAACGTTTTGTATAACTATACTCGGTTTTTTTCCATCTGTCCATCCGCCTGTAGTGTTCACGGATGGTAACACTGCGTCCCGGCCTTTAAATAGTTACGCTATGTGTAAGTTTTAGGTAAATAAAAGGATATCTGGGTGTACATTTGCAACTGAAAAGTTTTTTATTAATTACACCGTTAATATTCGAAATAGGATATTATCATAATTGTTGAATGCAAGCTGAATATTACTATCTAAAGCCCGGGACGCAGTGTTACCATCCAAGAACACCACAGCCGAATGGACAGATGGAAAAAAAAAAACAGAGTATAGTACACATATTCTCTCTCTATCTATTGATTTAACTAACCACCCATATACCATTCATTCATACGCACGCTCATATACAAATATTTTTCACACACGAACACATGCACACGCATACATACGGATATATATATATATATATATATATATATATATATATAATACTATATATACACATACATACATATATATATATATATATATATATATATACACATACATACATATATATATAATATATATATATATTATATATATATATATATATAATATATATATATATATATAGCTATGAGAAAATAATATTAGATGTGGTTGCGTTAAAAACATAAAAGAGAGAATAATCAGAGTACAGTGAAAATAACGAGAGAGAGAGAGAGAGAGAGAGAGAGAGAGAGGAGAGAGAGAGAGAGAGAGAGATGAATTGAGCTTTGTTGTATGCGAGTCAGTTTTAGTCTACAAGTCGTAGACGTAACAAATTTGTTAGTCACAGGACATTGGTGAGATTGGAGACTGTCAATATATATATATATATATATATATATATATATATATATATATATATATCATATATATATATATATATTATATATCATATAAAAAGAGGGATCTATTCAGACAATATGTTTAGGACACCGTTGTAAGGTGAGATGTTGTGACATTTCTTAGAATGTAGGGGTCACCAGTTAAACTTCTCCTTGGAGACACAGTGTGGCCCGAAGTGACAAGCTTAGGAAATGCTGATGTATCTTATTGGGTCGCGCGATGTCAAAGTTACTTGGTCTCAAGCAGATCAGTGCCATGTCCTGTCGGCTATGGGCGATTGCAGAGGTGCCTAATGAAACTGGTTAGAGGCAGTTACCTGGGCGTGAACAATGTGTGTGAGTTCGTGTGTACGTGCGAGCTTTTTCCCTACATAATGAGAAAGTAAGGTAACCAAGAGGGGAGATCTGTACAAGAGAGGCGAAGAGCCAAAGATGGTTTGCAAAAGTACTTTTTGAGAAGTGTGTGAAGTACTTATTTTTTTAGCCAAAAGTGTGCTTGACTGTATTTTGAATATTTATTTAAAAGATGTTCTATTTCATATGATCTTTGATTTAATTTTATAATCTTGTGCTTATCGAGGTGTCTCCTGTCTTCTAACAGAAGATTCTGAGAAAGGGGAACTGAATATGGTGACTTAATTGATATGGGAACTTAAATAATGTTTCGTGGTGTTACTGTACTATGACTATGCCTAGTTTTGTGACTAAGATAATGTTGGTTATTGTAGTGGAAATATGGAGTGGTTATCTGAGTTCAACCTTTCATTTAATCATTTTGTTAATGACCTGAGTTTATTTAGCTAATACTTTGCTCTTAAATAAATGATATTTTTGTAGTTCACATGTCTGATTTAATGGCCTTAGGTAATGGAGGGTGGAGAAGTGTTTTGTCGAGAGATGGAAAGAGAGAGAGAGAGAGAGAGAGGAGTTTGTGTTGGTGGAGAGGGGTGAGAGAAAATGGATGTTGGATGTTGCCAGTGCCTTAGATGCACGGTTCATTGCTACCTTTTAAAGATAGAAGTACCGAGATTAAAATAACGGTAAATATGGTACAATATGTATATAACCCACACACACACACACACACACACACACACACACACACACACACATATATATATATATATATATATATATATATATATATTTATATACTATATATATATATATAATATATATAGTATATATATATAATATATATATATATATATATATATATATAATTTTTTTATACAAGTTACGGCCATGAAGGAAAATTGAATGTTGTTCGCATGATCATAAGTTTTTTTTTAGTTCTTTGTGATTTTAAATTATATTATATATATATATATATATATATATATATATATATATATATATATATATGCCGTGTGTATGCGTGTGTGCGTGTGAATGGAGGGTATAAGTGTAGTTAAATCAATAGATGGAGAGAGAATATGTGTCCTAGTTATACAAAACTTTACCTATTTTCTTACATTCCTTTCTTTAATTTTGCGCTCACACTAGAAACATTCCAAGTGTTTTATACACACACACACACACACACATACACACATACACACAATAAAATGCTAAAGAGTAAGCAACGATATATGAACAAGCACTGAATAGTCCTCTGGACTATTTCTTAATACTGCTCAGTTCCATTGAAATCTATACCGTTGTTATCTACTTCTGAATGAATTCCGATTATTGGTTGAATGTATGACTTATGGTATTTCCAATGCAAAATAAAGTATGTAGAATGAAGGAATTCAGGTAAATACTCGAAATCAACTTCTCGAAGTCAATTGCTCAAAAAATTATTTCTCGAACTATCAATTGATAGAAAGATAGATTGCTCGAAAGCCGATATTCTTATATTAAACTACTCAAAAGCCGATATTAATGTTTTAATATGACTACTGATAAATATTTAACTGCCAAACACCACTGCTGAATGCCATACTCTTAAAGCGTTATTGACTTTTTTTTTCTTTTTAGATAGGTTTTATATGAAAAATATTGAAAGTGCTCTAGTTGTACAGTAAAATTGTGGAATTGCTCTTCGATAACGTTATGAATGATATAACCACCAAAACGTGTACTCCACTGAAAGCATGAATTATAGCATCATGTGATTTAAATTGGAAGACCCAAAGTGCTGTAAATCTCAATTCTGGTCCTTCATTTCCATGTAACCGAACTTAAAAAATTATTAAAATTCTTTATTCGAACAAAATAGCTCTGGTAACGTGTAATGGGTGCTAAGAAATGAATTGAAGAGATCTAAAACAAAAAGAAAATATAGGTAAACCACAAAATTTTATCCTATAATCTAAATTTAATATGAAATATACTGGGTGTCTAAGGTATGAGAATGCGATACACTAATTCTAATTTCTGTAAAATTTCTCGAGTTTATGCTGAATCGCACTACTAGCAAGTACGCTTGAACCTTTGTTATAAGTAATGAGCTATTTTTTTTTCTTTATCCCCCGTGTTTACCTTCATTAGAGGGCTTCCGGTAACCACTGCATTTAAGTTACTTCTCTGGCTTTGCCTTTATGCAGTGCTTTGGCAGTGTTAACTAATACTCTCCTATTTGCATACATACATCACAAATTTAATTTTTTTTGTGTGTGTGACCTGGTGAAACTCAGAGGTCTCACTCAATTTCTCGACTCAAAAAGCCGTCATGTATATTCCTTTATTTATTTATTTTCTGGTCACAATGAACTAACTGCGATGCCAGAAAGCTGTGTCTTATTTTTCCTTATTTTCTTACAGGGGCTGGACAATTTTGGTCGTTATTTATCTTTGATTCACTCATAGTTTAATCGCATTTATCACTTGAGCACGCTAAACCTTTATGATGGCTGAAGTTATAGGCTTCCTAGTGCAGTAATCTCTAATCTGGTATTATCTACATAAACAGTAGCTAGGTACTCTCTTCCACGTTAACTGTTAGATTTCCATCCTGAATATACGTATAAATGTATTTATTTAATGATATCTAGGTTCACAAACCATTGAAAGAAAATAAACGGAAAATGCTCCACAAGACACGGACTGCACTTAAGATCTGCAGCACTGAGACGAACGAAAGTTAGCGTAATATTTCCCCACTTGAGGGTGATGAAAATGAATTAGTTCTTTTTTTTTTTTCTTTTGTGGGACGTAGACTTTTTGTTTCCATAATGGACGTGGCACACGAGATCATAATGTAAGCTAACTCATTTGACTTTTCCATAATTGATTAATTCCTTTTCATTATACAGTCACTTCTCGATTCACGACTACGTTACGAAAGTAGCTTCATAGTAATACCTGTGAAATTATACCAGTATTATGGAAGTCTCAAAATGAAAATGATATTAATTATGAAAAGGAAGAACTGATAATCCCTGAGTAGAAGTAAACCAGGTTGTTTATGAAATATTTTTGCGGAAGGTCACGAAGCTCTCTTGAGAATTCATGTGATGAGTGGACGATGTTTTCTAACAGGTGGCATTATGTAGGCAAAGTTATCAAGTCAGGATTTTTAGTGGTTGTGGATAGGCTGTTCTTTCACTAATTCATCTATCTAAAATGGAATTAATATGCGACTCTTACATTACTGGTGTTCTGAATTTATTTAATTAATAACGAAACAAAATGTAACATTATAAGCATATTATTAATATACGATACTAGACACAGAGAACCCGCCAGAACCATATTGGTAATGATAACCAGTAGAATATCAATTTTGAAAAATTAATCTTCCTCTCTCAGAGAGATTCCGTAATGGCAGGAGGATTACATCAGGCGGTACATTAATGATTTCGTAATATGTCAGATTAACAAGTGAACGCAGCATCTGAGAATATGAGGACGTTGTGCGTTAATATATCAATCCAATATATTATCGTGATAGTCCTGTATTAAGTAAAATGCTAAAATTGCTTGTTTTGTTTTTGATAATGGAAGTGAAATTACTACTGCAGTCCATCGAAATAATGTCAAATTACCGAGTTAGAGATTTTTATTGATTTAGACTATCAATATTAATATTCTGCATCACCTAGACATCTAGAGTGTTAATCAAGAGCAACATTGATTGTTTTACCATCCATTATAGTTTCTGCTACGCGGAATGCTTGCTATCTTCATAAGTTAAGTATATCTTAGTTTTACCAGACCACTGAGCTGATTAACAGCTCTCCTAGGGCTGGCCCGAAGGATTGAATACTTTTACGTGGCTAGGAATCAATTGGTCACCTAGCAACGGGACCTACAGCTTATTGTGGGATCGAGGAGTGAATTTCTCCCACCAGATATACAATCCTCTGATTCCACGTTGGCTGCTCCGAGAATCGAGCTTCGGACCACCGGATTGGTAGCCGAGAGCGAAAACCACTCGTCGAACGAGGAACTTGCTATCTTCATAACTTAGAGATCTTAGGTTTTCGAATGATTCCTCCTTTACTTAATTAAGACGGGAATCTAATTTTTAGGTTATTTCTAGTAACAATTAAACTTCAACTTTGCACAGGCTAAGATGTATCCTCTTAAAAAGTGAAATGAAACAGCTACGTACCCACAACACTAAAGAGATCTGTGCTTGAACGGATCTTTGAAATGAACATAGTATTGTTGATATACTAAGGCCCATAAAGGGTTCCGTTGTTCACGCTTCCATGAACGATTACCGATTCAAATTCATCGTTTTTGAAAGCAAGTGTTTTTTGGGATTAAAGGAGAAATTTGTGAAAAATACCTGGACTCCTCTCTGCAGCTGTTTTCGGTAATCTGCTGCTCACTGGGATTAATGTGAGAGTCATTAATAAGTTCTCAGGATTTATGTCAGAAATTTTTGGACTCATATCCTATGTATGTACAAAAGTTAGATTTTCACGAAAACGACGAAAAACCTTCTCTAAATACAATTTTATTTTTACTCCCAAATGTCTGATTAACTCAATGAAACAATATCTTGAAAGTTCCTGTATCAGACTAATTTCAACTGTCAACAAACCTCTTTTTCAAATTCATTAAAACTTGTGTAAGATACTTACTTTACAAACTATGTAATATAAACTTTTTCTAAATTTTTTTCTTTTAATTAGTAGTGTTAGGTCCTTAGTAACTAACCCCGTGAAGTATGAGTTTTTTAACTAAGTCATTGATTTACAAAAATTTAGCTGTGTATTCTTCTTAAATCCTTGGGGAATAAACCTGTTAGAATTTCCTTCTTTGGTCAAATCTTCCTTATTACCTTCTATTATATTCCTTTGGTAATAATTCTCCCCTATCACCCAAAACAGTCAGATTCGATTCCCAGCTGAGTCTCAACAATTTAGTGCAGCCTCTTGAAAACTCATCGTCCATCATGACTGCAGAGTGAAAGAAAAGCCTGACAGTTAGTTCACAATGTTGGATCACAAACTACATGAATATGGGTAAGGCGTTAAAACTGTAAAAAACGTACTGAGAATCAGAAGGCTGATGCCTGGTAGATCCATGTCTTCTATGATTCTATGATATGAAAAACATAAAACACACACACACACACACACACACACACACACACACACACACACACACACACACATATATATATATATATATATATATATATGTGTGTGTGTGTGTGTGTGTGTGTGTGTGTGTGTGTGTGTTTGTGTTATTGGGTCAAAATGACCATATTTAACTAAAAGGAGAGAACTCCTAACTATGGTATCGCGACCTACCTTCCATACAACCATCGCCTGCCATCTCTGTAGCTCAAAATCAATCATTAACGCTTAGGCTGATTCAAACTCTTAAGGTATGAAAACAGAGTATTTATTTTCCCCAAAAATAGCTAACATGAAAATGCAATAAAAGGAATCTAATATCCCCAAAAATCATTAAGACACCATTACTGTTCTGCATAATCATATTGAATAAAATTATCCCAACTCATTCTCAGTGTCATCAGTCTTTCTAGTTAGTTAGTTAGTTTATTTCATTGACAAAATTATACAATCATTGGTACAAAATTTGTCCACAAAGAGACATAGTACAAAATAAACAAAGTGGACAGTAAGCTCTTCTATTCTTGCAGGTACATGGCCTACAAAGAAAAGATACATCAAAATACAACTTCACGCAAATCACATAAGCCCATAAGACATAAAAAATGGAACTTACTACGGAGAAAAAACGTAGTCACTTCACTATCCAGTATCAAGTCCTTACACACATAATGCTTGAAAACAAGGAAAAGTTCATTTGAAGAAAAACATAAAACAGAAGACAAAGCCGCATATCACTCATTAAGACGAAGAACTTCATAAACATTTGTACCCAAATCAACAATATTACCATTTTCATTTAATCAAGTACTCAGAGACTCGTAATTTAAGTTTGGATATTTATGCTTACATGGCATTTACAGAGGACAATTCATCAGAACGTGTGACTCGTCCTGAATAGAGCTATTATCACAAGTACGTACTCTAAATTCTGGAGGACATGAGTCGTAAACGACTGAAAGCTACGCGAATACAATCAGAGATATATAATTTATCAGTATATAATTTATGCATTCCTAAGTTGGGATTCAGTTTGTTTCTGTAAGTCACATATTTCGTTGCTGAAGCTGGTCTATTTCTAATTGATGATATGATGTCAACTAGTGGATTAATTTGATCATTAAAGGCTAGGGAATCTTGAATAAATCTATACCCAGGGGTGGGGAGTCTGCACCCCTACGCATTTCATATACAATATGAAAAGGCTCTTCCCTATCAGGATCAGACAACTTAGACATAAGAAAACGTTTTCGTTTTGATGCCACGACGAATTGTGCTGTGGGTATCCCAGACTCAGCCAAACATAAATGTGTACAGGTATTCACTCTTACACCTAAATAACTTTTTACTAAATGACTGTAATTACTTATTGGTTTTTGTAATGCATTTGTTAACCATGTTTCTGCTGCTTCAAAATCTTTCTTCTTGAAATAGAATGGCATTTTGGTATTCGTTTTACAGAATATTCAGAATATTAAGAACTTATTTAAGGTTGATTGCCAATTTGGCTGTTGTGGAGAGAGGCAAGTTTTTAACTTCCCGTCATCTGTGAACCAAGTTTCAAGGTAAAGTTTAGTGTCACAGTAATTTATAGTTTGATCTTGAACTGTTATTGACAACTGGTCTACAAATAAATGTCAATAGGGAAATCCTTTTTCGGTAGCGAAAACCGAATCCATCCTGAGAAAGAGAACACAATTATCAGACTGAAATGCATAAATAAATGTCCTATATATCTTTCTAAGTGTTTCTGTGGACTTCTAATCCCCTAAAGTTTTTCATAGTCTTTCTTTCACGTTACCTTGTTCATGGACTTTCTCGCACCTCCCAGAGTTTAGGTCACCACTAAGAATTCTTGTCAAATGCATCCATAAGTTCCCAACTAGGGATTATATCTCATTCATTTGCTCAACCGGACATACTAACTTACACATACTCATGGACTTACGTATGCACGCACGCTAGTCTATTCTCGGTTCCGATGAACGTGCGTTTTTCCATTGCTCATGTGGTAAACGTCCTATTCAGCGCACTGACGTCACACCCACGTGATTCCGACCTAACCAGGTCATTTGCTCATTCGCAATCTCGTTAATGAGATCTGAAATGTTATGTGTTTTCGTCTCGTTTGAACATCCTGAGGAATTCAATGTTTATAGACTTCTGTAGACCCAAAACACTCGAGGCTGGCCTGGTTTCGCCACCAACTGCCTGTCACTCGTTACCTCATTTTGATTTATTAATTATATATCATACAGTATGTCTAGTGCTCATTCCCATTACGTATATATATATATATATATTTATATATATATATATATATATATATATATATATATATTATACATATATAATATACTATATATATATATATATATATATATATATATATATATTCATGTATATATAGAGAATATATTTATATATGATATATATTATATATATATATATATCTATATATATATATATATATATATATATATGATAATTATCTACGTAAATAATTATACATAACGAACCGTGATCCATTTATATATATCAATTCAAGCTACAAATGTCCTTTAATATCTAAATTCACTTTACCTCCCAAATGATATATTTTCATATGTGTACCGAAGGGGAATTTTTTTTTTTTTTTTTTTTTTTAAGTTGATAATAATTTCGTCCCCCCATGGGATCGAACCACCGTCCCCGTCCACCTGGACGGTGGTTCGATCCCATGGGGGGGACGAAATTATTATCAACTTAAAAAAATTCCCCTTCGGTACATATATGAAAATATATCATTTGGGAGGTAAAGTGAATTTAGATATTAAAGGACATTTGTAGCTTGAATTGATATATATATATATATATATATATATATATATATATATATATATATATATATATATATATATATATATATATATATATATATATATATATATATATATATATATATATATATATATATATGTATATATATATATATATATATATATATATATATATATATATATATATATATATATATATATATATTATATATATATATATATATATATATATATATATATATATTTATATATATATATATATATATATATATATATATATATATATATATATATATGTATATATATATATATATATATATATATATATATATATATATATATATATATATATATATATATATATATATATATATATATATGTGTGTGTGTGTGTGTGTGTGTGTATATATATATATATATATATATATATATATATATATATATATATATATATAAATATATATATATATATATATATATATATACATATGAAAAACTTGATCACGAAGTATATAAAACGTGATGCTATGTATAAATAAAGTTTTTTTTGCCACGAAGGAAAAAATGAAAAAGCGAGATAGCCGAGTACTTACAAAGAACACCATAGTCAAAAGAAGGCTTAATATACAAACTGACACTACCAGATTAGCCATAAGGGGCGATTTTCACTCTACAGAGAGGAGGAGTCGCCATAGGCTAGCCACACCTTGAACGATACCCTCAGTAAACAAGTGATTCTTCCAGAAAACAGTACATTTTTGAAAACAACACGGGAGCATATACAATTTAATATCATGAATTTTACACAAATTTTCCCAACAAAAATTATTATTAATGAAAAGACGAAAGAAAATATAAATATATATATATATATATCGAGCAAGAGAAAGAGGGAGAGAGAATATCGAACCAGAGAGAGAGAGAGAGAGAGAGAGAGAGAGAGAGGGAAAGAAATAATAACTATATACATGTGGGACTAATTTATTGGTTGTTCATTTATTTTGAGGTCCTTCATAAACATCTTACAAATATATGGGTCCAAATGGTACATTCCCAGACTAAGATTTAGGTTGTTTTTATTAGTGATTTGTATAATTGCCGATTCCAGTAAATTTCTTGAAACATAATCATTAGATCTAGCAATTACCGAGGTATCACCCCAATTAATACAATGAGATTTTTCACTCCGATGGATAAACAGTGCATTTGAAGTCTGGGCTGTTCTAACTGAATACATATGCTGCTTAATCCGAACACATAATTTTTTACTGGACTGACCAACGTAAAACGATGGGCAATCCTTACAAGGAGTTTTGTAAATGATGTTGTTATTTGTTACGGGACTATTCTTAATTAGCATATCTTAATTAACAACATCATTTACAAAATTCCTTGTAAGGATTGCCCTCCGTGTGCCGGAGGGGTTTGAGAGTGAGCGCGGAAGCGGAAAAAATATTTTTTTCAAAAAATCACAGTGCACTTAGTTTTCAAGATTAAGAGTTCATTTTTGGCTCCTTTTTTTTCATTGCTTGAAGTTTAGTATGCAACCATCAGAAATGAAAATAATTATCATTATCATATATAAATAATGCGATATATGATAGCGCAGAAACGAAATTTCATATATAATTGTATTCAAATCGTGCTGTGCGCCAAACGGTTAGAGGTAACAAGTTACTTTTTTTTCGTTGTAATGTGCACTAAAAATTGCAATAATTTTTGGTATATAACACATTGTAAAAAACGATAAAAGCAACAGAGAAAATATTATCACAAAATGATGCATGAATTCGTAGCGCACGGACGTAAAAAAATAATTTTTTTAAAAATTTACCATAAATCAAAATATTGTTATAGAGACTTGCAATCTGTTTCAAAATGAAGGAAAATGATGGATTATGAAGATACTGTAAGATTTTTAGCTTACAAATACAGTTTTTGACCATTTCGAACGAGTTAAAGTTGACCGAATGTCGAATTTTTGTTAAAATTTTTTTATATGCAAATATAAAAAAAATGAGAAATGCTACAACCTTCCAATAATTTTTAATATATTGTGCATGTTTTTGAGCACATTTTCATATATAAAACTCTAAAAAAAGCGTAATATGAAGAGGCACAAATATTAGGAGAATGTGACCTACGCGTTTCGAGATTCGCTGCCGAGATCGGCGCGCGGACGGAATAAAATTATTTTTTTCAAATATTCACCATAAATCGAGATATTGTTATAGAGACTTGCAATATGCTTTAAAGTTACGATAAATGATCGGATATTACTAGACTGTAAGCTTTTTATGTTACAAACGCGTTTTTGACCATTTCGGTTGAGTCAAAGTTGACGGATCGTAGTTTTTTTCCTCTTTATCGTAATTTATATGCAAATATTTCAAAAATGAGAAATGCTACAACCTTCCAATATTTTTTGTTATATTGTGCATGTTATTGCGCACATTTACATATATAAACCTCTAAGAAAAGCGTAATATGAAAAGGCACAAATATTAGGAGAATGTGACCTACGCGTTTTGGAGATTTTCGGCCGAGAATCGGCGGCGCGGACGGAATAAAAATATTTTTTTCAAATATTCACCATAAATCGAGATATTGTTCTAGAGACTTGCAATTTGTTTTCAAATGAAGATAAGTGATTGAATATTACTAGACTGTAAGATTTTTATGTTACAAATGCGTTTTTTTTGATCATTTTCGGTTGAGTCAAAGTTGACCGATCGTAGTTTTTTTTCGTACTTATCGTACTTTATATGCAAATATTTCAAAATGAGAAATGCTACCAACCTTCCAATATTTTTTGTTATATTTGCATGTTTTTGCACACATTTCCATACATAAACCTCTAAAAAAAGCGTAATATGAAAAGGCACAAATATTAGGAGAATGTGACCTACGCGTTTCGGAGATTTTCGGCCGAGAATCGGCGCGCGGAGGGAAAAAAATTTTTTTTTCAAAAAAAATTCACCATAATTCAAAATATTGTTTCTAGAGACTTGCAATTTGTTTTAAAATGAAGATAAATGATTGAATATTACTATGAATGTAATTTTTTTTTTTTGATTTTTGATGTTACAAATGCGTTTTCTGACCTTTTCGGTTGAGTCAAAAGTTGACCGATTGTAGTTTTTTTCGTACTTATCGTACTTTATATGCAAATATTTCAAAAATGAGAAATGCTACAACCTTTCCCAATATTTTTTGTTATATTTTGCATGTTTTTGCGCACATTTTACATTACCCGATATTTTTTGTTTCATTTTATATAAACCTCTAAAAATAGCGTAATATGAAAAGGCACAAATATTAGGAGAATGTGACCTACGCGTTTCGGAGATTTTCGGCCGAGAATCGGCGCGCGGAGGGGAAAAAAATATTTTCAAAAATTCACCATAAATCGAGATATTGTTCTAGAGACTTGCAATATGTTTTAAAGTGAAGATAAATGATTGAATATTACTATATTGTAAGATTTTTATGTTACAAATGCGTTTTTTGACCATTTCGGTGAGTCAAAGTTGACCAATCATAGTTTTTTTCGTACTTATCGTACTTTATATGCAAATATTTCGAAAATGAGAAATGCTACAACCTTCCAATATTTTTTGTTATATATGCATGTTTTTGCAAAACATTTCCATATATACAAACTACTAAAATCAAGCGTTATATGAAAAGCACAAATATTAGGAGAATGTGACCTACGCATTTCGGAGATTCGCTGCCGAGAATCGGCGCGCGGGAGGAATAAAAATATTTTTTTCAAATATTCACCATAATTCGAGATATTGTTCTAGAGACTTGCAATTTGTTTTAAAGTGAAGGTAATGATTGAATATTACTAGACTGTAACGTCCATTTGCTTACCCCAAAAAAACCAATATTTATAATATATATATATATATATATATATATATATAATATATATATATATATATATATATATATATATATATATGTAATATGTAATTTTTTTTTTTTATTTTTTTTTTTTACGTAAAAATATATATATTACATTCTTCGATTTCTGGTACCAATACATAAATAAAAGGAATGCAGGTGACACTTCTCTTTTATCATGCACAGATTCGGATATATAAAAAATTGTAATAAATATAAAAATAAATATAAAATAAATGCAGAATACTCACTCGTAATCCTGACTCTTCGTTCTATTCTTGTTTTCTCCTCCTCCATTGAAGAGTCTTGCATTTTTTTCCACTCGACATGACGAGGTACAGGTGGAGGGGGAGAGCGCGCCTTACTGCTGATGGACGGTCGGCGGCCCCGTGCGCCCTCCGCTGTCGGTTTAGGAGGCGCGCTCCAATACATGACCTTAGTGTGGTACTTTCGGTCACACTCCCCTATCCTCAAAGAGGCAACTTTGCCAGAGATGATAGAAGAACCGGGGTCGTCTTCTTCATTTTGCCATTCATATGGCACAACCCGGACAACCGTTTTCTGCCTTCCGCCCTTGTAAGGCCTCCAGTGTGTGATCCCTGGCTGCAGCCGACACGCAGGGTCCACTACCCGACGAGAAGCGGTGATGGCGGGGCCGGCAGCAAGAGGGGCGTCATCAGAACAGGGGCGGCGGCAGCAGGGGCGGCGGCAGCAGGGGCGTCGTCAGCAGGGGCGGCGGCAGCAGGGGCGTCGTCAGCAGGGGCGTCGTCAGCAAGGGGCGGCGGCAGCAGGGGCGGCGGCAGTCGAGCGAAGTTGGGCCCTCCTATCTGCCCTTTCCTCTAGGGGCAGATCTGCAGCTCGGGGCAGGGGGCAGTTATGGAAGGCCACTCATCGGGATCGAAGTTGATGAGGGCATTCCCGGCTACCTTAGGAACTGTATGTGGGTCAACCCGGAAGATGTCACAGTGGTACCCACAGTTACAGTATGTAGGCATTTTGGAGGGCCAACTGAAGGATGTATTTGAGGAGCTTCTGTGTCCACCTTCTGGTTCTCCTGGCAAAGGGATAGTACTGGATGAGCTGATCAAAGAGATCAACTCCTCCCATGTGCCTGTTAGTGCCCAATGACGGTAGGCCGCTCGGTACGAAAAACTCCTCAAAACACAACTCTGCCCTGTCGACGCTTTTCTTCTTCCGCTGTACGATCTCTTCTTGGATGGGTTCATGACTCGTCGTAATCATGGGGACGAGTCGGACACCCTTCCAACAGATGACGAAGACAGCGCCCTTCCGCCACCACTCTGTCTCTCCTCTTGCCAGGTGTTGCGGATGACTAGCGAACCTCTTGAGGACATTTGGGGCCCCACGCACCAACCGAAGGGTACCACTGACGTGAACACCTGCTTCATACAGTTCCTGGGCCAGGGATACCGAGTTATAATAATTATCCATAAACAGGTGATATCCCTGGTTACGGAAACGTCCCACAAGAATTGAATACAGTGTCACGCAGCGTGGAGAAGACCCCGGAATACACTGAAAAGTCCACAACGTATCCAGTGTTGGCCTCAGTAATAAGAAAGAATTTCACACCATATTTCTTTGGCTTCTTGGGGTTATACACTTTTATACTAAGACGTCCTTTGTAAGGCATCATCCCCTCATCCAAAGACAGGTTCTTTCCAGGAATCACGAGATTACTACACCGCTCACGGATATAACCCAATAACACTGTGCACACTAAAATGAGGCGATCACTGTTATTCCGGGGTATGGCCCTTCGGTTGAAGGCGTTGAAGTACCTGTCCAACGCCAGGAAATTATCACGGGACATAACGCCAGGCACATTCGGCATACATAAAAAATAATTTCTCTTCCAATATTGCCTGACGTCGACAGCAGGTGTCATACCAAAATAAATGTGGAGCCCCAAAAAATGCGCCATGTCAATGAGGTTGCAACCCCGCCAGTAATACGACAAGGTCGTCCTCAGCTCATACCGGCAGTACCGAGCGTAGTCCACCGTCTCGTGTACCAGGTATTCCAGCAATTCCCTGCGTCAGGAAGAGCTGGATGAACCCCAAAACAGTCAGGGGTAAAACTGGTATGGTGACCAGGGGTTGCCGTGAAGGGGTGCAAATTAGGAGGGTGGGGTCCTCCGTCCACCCCTCGTCACTCTCCGACGACCGACCTTCACCTTGGCTGGCGCGACGAGCCGACCTTCTACGTGCCCGTGCTGCTGCACGATATTGCACTCTACCCACCCCCGTTGGCCCATCACCCTCACTTAGGCCTTCACTTTCTGTATCGTCCTCTGCGATAAAACTTGACCCCGTATCCCCCCCCTCCCCCTCCTCAGATTCCCCCTCGTAAGCACTGAACCCACTGAATTCGAGCTCACTTTCAGGATGTGAGCCTCGAACGGACATTGGGGGCATATATTCATCCTCACTTTCATCGGGACTGATGTCCTCATCACTCGATGACCATCCGCCATCAAAATGAGAACTTGTGACATGTTCACGATCAAGCTCCGATAGATATTCATCTATGTCCCTTGGTTGGAGGCCTCCCAAATGCTTACGAATGCCCCTAAGGACGCCCATATGCTTCCTAGGGGTAACCAAAGGCATATGCTGTGTTCCTAAAACACTTTCAGCCACACGTGGCCCCACAGAACGGCCTTGAGGCGCGGGGTCATGCTGGGTGCTTGGCCCCTCGCCAGCATCCAGGTCCAAAACTCGCCTTACACGATCCTTCCGACTGGTAAAACGCGCCTTTCGCAGTCCACACGTCGTTGAGACATATCTAGGAATGTCTTGTAGCAAACACAAATGCTCTAAGTCTTGCACAAGTCAAAAAAAACACGCTTCTGACGAAAGATCGCTCTCGGATGATGCGCTACTGATGCTGGCTGGAGGCGAGAAGAAGGCATTTCGCGCATGCGCACGGTTGGGTCACGCTTCAAAACAAAACAAGGCCTTGATCCGCTGAACTCCCCAGCATCCCCCAAGGCGCGTGATTCAAAAGTTTTAGGCTGGTAGGCCTATAAGTATTTTTCCACGAATTTAAAAAAAAACTTTTGTATGTCGACGTAAAATACGTCCAGTCGGCATCCGAGAGACAATTTATCTCGACGTAAAATACGTCCAGTCGGCGTTTAAGGGTTAAGCTACAAATATAGTTTAATATACATTTCGCATTACTTCGGGAATATCACTGAAGAGGAATTATAAGTGATAAATGGTTTGGAGACTAGATGATTCGAACATTCGACAGTAAGAACCAACGACTTATAGTCGACGTTCAATATCAATGCGTTGTCCCGAAGTAACGTGCATTGGATTTTAAATGACACTAGCTTAATGTGTGTATATATATATATATATATATATATATATATATAATATATATATGTTATATATATATATATATATATATATATATATATATATATTATATATATATATATATATATATATATATATAGTATATATATATATATAATATATATATATATATATATATATATATATATAATATATATATATATATTATATATATATATATATATATATATATATATATTATATATAATATATATATATATATATATATATATATATATATATATACATATATTATATATATATATATATATATATATATATATATATATATATATATATATATATAATATATACTACGTGTGGCTTACTATTTGCCTATGATTATTTTTTATTGTACTAAGATCGTTATAGGTCAATTTTTTCTTCACATTGCTTATAATTTATGACGAATGAGTGGTAAATTGCACAAGTTGCAGCAATGCTTATTTATGTACATAATAAAAAATAATTATGATTTAATATTATAACAATAATAATGCCTCTTTTTGTACTGGTTCTGTGCAAGTGCCGGACATTCGATTGCTATGTGGTTTTTGGTCTCATTTTTTGTATTGAACTTCCAACATATGGGAGAGATGTTATTTCCATCTATCGTTCTTTGAACATATCTGGTTCTTAGGGCCTGATCTTGTGCCGCTGTTATCATGTCTTCAATTTCCCTATTGAGCTCTCCCCTCTGTAGCCATTGCCATGTGTCATCGCTGGCTAGTTCTTTAGTCTGTCTCATGTATTGTCCGTGCATTGGTTTGTTGTGCCATTCCTCTGTTCGGTTTGTCATTCTCCTGTCTGTATATTCTGGGCCGTCGTCTACTTTTATCAGTCCTTCTTCCCATGCACTCTTGAACCACACGTCTTCACTGGTTTTCACATATTGCCCCAGTGCTCTGTCCTCGATGTTGACGCAGTCCTCTATACTTAGTAGTCCTCTCCCTCCTTCCTTTCGTGTTATGTATAGTCTGTCTGTATTTGCTCTTGGGTGTAGTGGTTTGTGTATTGTCATGTTTCTTAGTTTTATGGTCTATGCTGCGGAGTTCTGCCTTCGTCCATTCCACTATTTCTGCGCTGTATCTGATTACTGGCACTGCCCATGTGTTTATGGCTTTTATCATATTTCCTGCGTTGGGTTTTGACTTGAGTATCGCTTTGAGTCTCTACATATATTCTTTCCGATCGTGTCCGTCATCTCTTGGTGTTTTATATCCCCTCCTTCCGTTATTCCTAGGTATTTGTATCCCGTCTCATCTGTGTTTGATGTTGCTCCCATCTGGTAGCTTTATCCCTTCAGCCCTTGTTACTTTGCTCATTTGTTTGTTTACTAAAGCACATTTTTCTATTCCAAACTCCATCCTGATGTCCCCAGATAGAATCCTAACAGTCTGGATTAGGGTATATATTTCCTTGAGGCTCTTACCATACAGCTTGATGTCGTCCATGAACAGCAGATGGTTAATTCTGTTGCCTCTTCTCTTGAGTTGGTACCCAGGATCCATCTTCTGCAGTACTTTTGTCATGGGAATCATTGCTGCTACGAAGAGTAGTGGGACAGTGAGTCGCCTGAAAGATATTAACCTGATATTGACCTCTGCTAGCCTTATTTTAGAGCTTGTAAGTATTGTATTCCAGTTGCTCATTGTATTTTTGAGGAAGCTGATGGTGTTTTCTTCTGCCCCATATATTTTCAGGCATTCTACTAGCCATGTATGTGGTATCATGTCGAAGGTTTACTTACAGTCAATCTATGCCATACTGAGGTTGGTTTTCCTTCTCCCACTGTTCTGCATTACCATTTTGTCTACCAGGAGCTGATAGACAAAATGCAAAAGTCCTCCACTCGAGCCTGTGCAAGAAACACCAGCTACCTTGCAGTAATAAGTGGTAAGAACACCATCCTGAAGGAGTGATAGAAAACGATCAGGCATAGATCCTCTGGAACTATGGTATCAGAACAGATAGGTGATACATGCAAATAGACCGGACGTGACGTTGATGGACAAAATCAAGAAGAAAGTATCACTCATTGATGTCGCAATATCATGGGACACCAGAGTTGAAGAGAAAGAAAGGGAAAAAATGGACAAGTATCAAGATCTGATAATAGAAATAAGAAGGATATGGGATATGCCAGAGGAAATTGTACCCATAATCATAGGAACACTAGGCACGATACCAAGATCCCTGAAAAGGAATCTGGAAAAACTAGAGGCTGAAGTAGCTCCAGGACTCATGCAGAAGAGTGTGATCCTAGAAACGGCGCACATATAGTAAGAAAAGTGATGGACTCCTAAGGAGGCAGGGTGCAACCCGGAACCCCACACTATAAATACCACCCAGTCGAATTGGAGGGTAGTAATGGACAAAATACAAAAAATATTAATAATAATAATAATGAAACATAACACAATATTCCAGTAGTATAAGACCACTGTTACAGTACGATGTTGTGGCATTTAAATAATAATAATAATAACAGTAATAGTAAATAATGAATCATATCAAAATATTTCAATAGTAAAAAACCACTTTTACAGTGTGATATTGTGTCAAATAAATAATAATAATAATAATAATAATAATAATAATAATAATAATAATAATAATAATAATAATAATAATAATAATAATAATAACTGCTCTGCAATCTACAATATTGTAATAGCAAATATTGCATGGAATTTTATGCAACACATTTTCACTTAAAGTTTCATCCGGTGCTTCAAAACTTTGGATTGTGCTTCACCTTCTTCAGAAGTAATTTTTACCACCAGATTTCCTTGACAGTTCATCATCCTTCAAAAATAATATATTACTCCTTTTCAGGTAAGAAAATGGAAGGCAGGGCGAAAGATGAAAGAGGTGGCGAGCGAGGTGAAAGACATTTTTGCGCAAATAGAAACTTTCTTTGAGAGATTTGTGCACAGCCAATATTTTTATTCATAGTATAATCTAGATACAGAATTGATGCTCAGTGCAGAATTAAAGCATTATTGATAGTATATCTATATCAAGACATTTCCTCTCCTAAAACATGAATATCTCTTTACTTATCTAATAACTATCGTCAATATTAATACTCTTCCTAATTTAAATCTTACCAATAATCAAACAGTAACATATGTTAATATATCTTTTTTTTTTTTCTTTCTTTTTTACAAAACTGCTGCCTGTGGCTCACCTTGGATTTTTCTTAATAGCCTCTTGATAAACAGTCACAAAAAACTTAATAATTCATAAACCAAGCTTCACACTCATGGCTCAATCGGTTTATTACCAGTAATTTATTATTTATCAGTACGAGAATGTGATTCTTTACACACAATATTAACCAGTGTTTGTAGTCTAACTCGTCATTACTGACCTTCATTGATATATTTATTTCAGACGAATTTAGAATGATAAGAAATTGCTATGAATTTCCATATTGGCCCATTTCATTAACTGGTAATATATCTAAATTCAATACATTAATCATGACTTCTATTATTCGTTTGGAAGTTTTAAAGCATGTTTAAATGACACGGAATTCCATTAGCGTGTAAAAGCTGTTGTAAAGATCAATACTTTCTTTACCTTGAACACACTTATTAAGGCATACATGCTACCCTGTGTCTTAATGCATTTCTCGTACGGAGTGCATGTTCTCCCAATACAATACGATAATGGGGAAAGTTTTTCTTCTTTCAGCTCTTTAATCATATCTTGCAAAGAAATTTAGTGTATTATTCTGCGCTGGCGAAAGTACAAAGAACATTCTCTCTCTCTCTCTCTCTCTCTCTCTCTCTCTCTCTCTCTCTCTCTCTCTCTCTCTCTCTCTCTCGTCTCTCTCTCTCTCTCTCTTCTCTCTCTCTCTCCTTTTTTTTTTACTGTCTGTCTGCCTGTCGAACTGTTCATAGCTGACTGGAATAGAATCAGAAACAGAAACAAAATCATACTCATATAGTAGTCGAATATAGTATGATAGACTGACATAAAATGATTCGTATTTCCAATGACCATAGATGAGTCCTCAAGAATATATCATATCATTTGATATGAAACATTTCCGTGTACCCCGCGGCCCCGCTCCTACTCTCTCTCTCTCTCTCTCTCTCTCTCTCTCTCTCTCTCTCTCTCTCTCTCTCTCATTTATAATCATTCGCACTAATTTGTTATACCTCAAATGTGATATTCAAGTCTTTAACTCATTGTATAAAAATCCATGATCGCTCTTCATAATTGCAAAGTAATGATTACTGTTCAGTTCAGCGTTTATGCTTCCCCGCATAAGAATATAAGTCTGATAAAAAAAAAAAGCAATAGCATATGTAACACCCGTCCCCCTCAACAAAGTTTCATACTTGCATTTTCCTGCATTCATATAAATAGAGGAAATCGCTTTATACTTAACAAAAATGAAGTAACAGGCCGAACAAACGGAACAGGAATATAAAATATAAAATGTATTTTACTGAAAACCAGAAAGAAAGGAATATCTTGGGTAATCCCTTTGGACGTCGCTTGGAACTCTTTTCAATCCAAGAAGAAAAAAATTGACTTTTTACCACAAAAGGCAATCATACTAAGTGTATAAACAATTCCTTATAAACCATGAGGCCACGAAAAATCAAATGTAAAATTCTTAAGAAATTTAGATCCGATTAAAACGAAAAAAATCAGATACTAACGCAAGATGTAGTACTTCCTTAAAGCTGGATACTACTTTCCTTTGAGAGAGAGAGAGAGAGAGAGAGGAGAGAGAGAGACGAGAGAGAGTCATTAATGTCTTGAGAAAAGTCCGTTATATTCACTTCAAAGAAAAAAGTCCTTCGTGCAATCTGCAGAGAAATGTCGATCATAAAATTGTAATTGTATTGTTTCGTGCCCGATAAAAAATCACGACTGATAAATTATTTTGCATATTTTTTTTTTTTCTGTGGGTTGCTTTTACACTAACTGCTCGCCTTCCGTGTGGATATTTCATTTTTCCTGCTATTTCCCTTGATCGCATCCGAATAGTATCTTGATTCATATATAATCTAAAATTGTAAGTATAAATTGCTGGAAGATACAAAAACTTCAAAATATACGCTCAGAGGAGTAAAGTAAATGTACTTGGAAGGGAATTGATCGTTTATTGAGAGTTTCTAATCTCTATGATATTAATTGTGGAATTATCCTTACTATTTCATAATTTAACCAAAACACTGAGTTAATATTCTTAACTCTCAAGTAATTGGCCATGGGGTTCTGAAGTTAGGAAAGAAGTTAAACATCATTCCACAGAAAAATTTGTTTTTTCAAAATAATATAAAATTTACTTGACATTTCTTACACTCACAAACATTATATCCGAGGTGAGCGTATTGGATATTAAACGACGCTTGTAGTAATTTGGTGAATAAAAAAAATTGCCACGGTAATTAAAGATTTATGAAGTATTCTCTCTGAGTTGTTTCAGTATTTGATATTCCTTGGTAGTTGAAAATTGGACAGTCTCATAAAATTATTTTTAATTATATATGAAACCAGGGGAATTAAGATTTACTTTTTTCATTTGGACGGTTTATGTTATGCTGAAAGTGATTAAATGAAATTCCATGTGAAAGAGAGGGAAATGGAACTTTGTTACAACTTAACGCGGCAGAACTTTTAAAAAATGGCAAAAAAATCATAAAGTAGAATTAATATACATATGTTCATCAAATGTTACTGTGAATCTCTGGAAACATTATCCAATGCCCCTACTAGCTGTTTACTTAATGTGATTATTACTCAAATACATATCTTTTGCTAGATATGTGTGAACCGATTAGTAAAAATATGGGAACCTCAGAATAACAGTTATGAATCAAACATGGCCATCTTACACAGAATTTGTCAGCTCTATTATTCTTTGTTGAAGACTCCCTTCTGAGACGAGAATAGCGGTACGGCGAGAAATATCATAATACAATAATTTCAATGTATTCTCCTCCTAAGTGTAAGAGATTCAAGACGGCTCCAATTATCATAATTTATGCCCTAGGAACCGCGAAGGCGTTAATCTTATAACTTCGTCAAAGTCCAAAACTGTAATTTTTTCGTTGCTCTAAAAGATGATCTCGTTATGTAAGCAAATAGCAACGTGAACTGAGAGGCAAAATAGAAGTGATGAGGAAATTCTAGATTTCTTTTATTCAGAACCAGATCGAGAGGAAAATCTCGGCTCATCCCTTTAGATGTGCTCAGAAATCCCTTTAAATCTTTTAGAGAATTTGTGGACCGTTTCCTGCCAAAGCAATTTTTATTGGCCATGAAAGGGACCAGTAACTGAGTGAGAATATTTATAGGATTTGCATTCGATTAGCAAGATAAAAATCTTATAGTTATGCGAAATATACTTTTCTAGACATTAGAAAGCTTAGCACTACATTTATTACTGAGGGGGCGAGTGTTATTATTTTATTGGTTTTTATTTGTTGTCTACCAGACCTATAAATCCTAACGCAGGAAAGCATGAACGCAGAACTTATTATTGTAATCATTACTACAATTATTTTTGCCGTTAATTTGACAGAGATCAATCGGAATGTTACTTGCTATACAGTTCTTAGTAAAAGATACTTATCACCGCACATGGGTACAGATAGCAACGAGAAGAAAAAAAGAAATGAATGAGTTAAAATTTCCATTTTTTCAATACCTAAAAAAAAATTGTCTACAATCTAATGAATTATTTCGCGTCAGATGTTCTAACCAGGAGCAGTTTTAATTTAAAAAACAAATAATATTTATGCATAAGAGATTGCTTGAATTATAATATTTTTATTTGTCCTCGATATTAATCTAATTTGGTTGGGGCGGAATTCTCTTCTCTCACTTTTAGGGCCTTTTCTCCTAGTAATCCGTTCTCTTGTTTACCTTGCATCCATTCGAATAGGAACCGGCGCAACGTGTAAACTGAAAAAGGAAATGTAAACATGACTGGCGCCTACTCATTTATTTTTTTACTGTTTTTTTTTCTCTCTTTTTTTGACACTGAAGAATTCCCTACCATATTTATATTTAGTCCTATTTATGTTAGGAAAAGATAGAAATTCATCGTTTTGCAATAAATTCATAAGAAATAAAAGCTTACTTTTCCCTTTTCTCCTTTTTTTCATTATTTTTTTACTTTATTTTGAACACTGAAGAATTCTCTACCACATTTCTATTTAGTCATATTTATATTGGGGAAAGATAGAATTTTATCGTTTTGCATTATAGTCATAAGAAATTAAAAGTTTGGACTTTTCTTTTCCCTTTTCTCCCTTTTTTATTACAGTAAATTTCAATCAAGGTAAGTGCCCCATTGCTACCTTACTAGTGCTAGTTATTATTGTAAGTTATCATCCAATGTGTTTAGGTGAATTAGCTTTGTAAATAAACATAAAGTCTTCGCTATCAGTTTCTTTTTTCCTTAGTCTTCGTTAAGCCTTCACATTTCCTTCCGTGCCTATGAAGATCAGGCCATTTCATTGCCGCTCTTCCTAGAAAACTGATTAATATATATGTATATATATATGTGTGTCTGTGTGTTTGTTTGTGTGTGTGTGTGTTACAAGAGTCTAATTTGGCCTGTTTAATAAAAGGGAAGAAAACCACCATCTGGTAATGTAAGCTACCTTGACGTCCACCACGAACTGGCAACTCTGTAGCTAAATCAATTTATTAGATCTAGACTAAAACCAAACTCTAAGATACAAAAACAGCCTTTATTTCTCCCAAAAACTAACATGAAAAACAAGGAAAATAAAATGGAAATCCCAAAAACATGAAATACAATCTCTCCCAATAATGATCAACTCAAAAATTTCACACACTACCTCTAAAACCAATCAAAATTGCTATTTCCTCAAAACTAAGAGATAAAAGTGTCAGTCAGAGAATTCATTTTATGTAGTGACAATCGAATCCATCTGTAAAAAGAAAACACATTTGTCAGAAAAAAATGGATTAGTATACAATGAAAATAAGAAATGGGTTTCACTGTTCAGCTTCCTTCAGGGTATATATAAATGTTCAACGGTTTAACAGTCTTTTATCTCACTATTTCCTTTTTGACGGATCTTCGGCACTTTCCCACTAGATCTTTCATGTATTGGTCTCTTCTCTTGAATAGCAGCTTTCCACCCGCTGCCCGTTCTATTACACCCTAATAAGCCCTGGAGTTCGTACACATGAACACACTAAATTGTTCTCGAATGTTCGATGAACACGCCCTAGCTGATGCACGAACAGAGACGTACGACTGCATTTTTCCGTTGTCATGATCATACGATTCCCGCCCAATAGCCGGGTCAACTTGCGCTCCCACCTATGAGGCTTGATAATGTATGCTTATATATGCTTTGTTGTGCCGTTCTGCCAGCCAAAGTATTTGCTGATGTCTTAAAGCTTTTCCATAACACTCGCG
>NC_087201.1:66507512-66517921 GCF_015104395.2 Macrobrachium nipponense
ACTACATCTGATGCAATAAACAGGCCAACATCAAGAGAACAAATGAATACAGGCAATTCTTTACTCACTGAACAACCATTTTGTATATAAGCCACTTTCCACAAACGCTTTTGCTAATAAAATAAACGTATATATATACATATATATACAAGTGTATATACATACACACACACACACACACACACACACACACACACACACACACACACACATATATATATATATATATATATATATATATATATATATATATATATATATATATATATATATATATATATATATATATATGTAAGTATGTATATTATGTGTGTGTGCGGTGTGCGTTTATTAAGTAACGTACTCATTGGAAACTGGTGCACTGCATGTGCGAATGTTATTATGTAGTGTTTTGTAAACAATGTTTGTTATCACCCTAGAATGCATTACTGAATTATTTACCACTTATATACATAATTTAATTGAACCGAAAGAACTTAGATATGTTCTGTATGTTCATTATTATTACTTGTTGCATTAACTGCCTATTGGAAATTTAAAATACGAATTTAATAATTTCCTCATTTCCTCCAAGTTTCAGAGATTTCCATTAGGAATTTCCATTATTCTAGTGAAACAGAATATGAAGATAACATTCGTTTTCCTCGAGTAAATCATATTTAGACCATTACTTTGTACCTGGGCTCTCTCTCTCTCTCTCTCTCTCTCTCTCTCTCTCTACACACACACACACGCGCGCGCGTGCAGGAGCATCTATAGAGAATAATGATCTAGCCTAATGGAATGTATGAAGCTGAATTTAAATCGTTTTTAAGTTTTTTCATTTATCTAGTTATATATAATCAACGATTCATTAGACACAGTCGAGTATGATATTGTGGAAAATTCAAGGCTTCCTACTAAATTCCAAATATCCTATCGAAGTCAGTATAAGAAACGTCGATTCTCTTTTTAATCTTTTTTAGTTATTTTGTTTCATTGCTTTTATTGTTTTCAAACTGTTTCCACTGTTAACCGGTTGGCCATTGGTAATTATTATATCTCATCCGTAAAACATGCTAGGTGTTACTTCACCAGGCTGAATAAAGGCTGGGTACATGAAGAGCGTTTATATTCTTTTGATCGATTGAATGCAAAACTTTTAAAATACACAAAATAAGAAAAGCAAATATTTGAAGTACATATATGCAATAAAATTTAAACTGACGCTGCGACTTCAACGATGTGGAATATTTGAAAACCAATTCGAAAACCTTAACTGAATTTAAAAGCACAACATATGTACGTCGTTATAAAGAAACGATCAACAAAACAGAAAGGAGACCCTAATGGAAGTAAGCTGGAACCTTTTTTATTTTGTATTTTTACCCACATTGAGAAGAAAATCTTGGATCATCCCTTGAGTCCCGGAATTCCTTCAAATCTACAAGAATATCGGCGGCCTTTTCGCCACAAAAGGCAATCTGGCTAAGTGCATTAAAATTTCCTTATTAACCAAGAGATTACTGGAACTCCTGCGAGGATTGTCGAGGGGATTTATATTGCATTAATGGAAATCAAGAAAAATATTGCATACTTGTGCAAAATATGTTATTTTACATTTATTGATAACATTTCCTTCCATTAAAGAGAGAGAGAAATTATGTAGAACTTTTGAGAAATGTAGGTCTAATGGCTCAACTGTTTTGAAAAACTGTTAATCATAAGTGGTTCTAATACCCTCAAAATCAGAGGTAACATTACCGAATTTAAGAAGTCACTAGTATATCACAGAATACAAAGATTACCATTTTCTACTCAGTTACGTAAGTAAAGATTACATTAAATTCTGGAGTATTTCATGGCATATTTATATTTTTGCTAATTTTTTACCATAATACTTGCTTATTGATATTGAGTCATTGGTGGCCTTCACAACTGCTTATTGGTACCCAAATTAATATCATGGTACTTCCGTGAACGGTACATACATTCTTATGAAGTCTCATATTAGAATTAGAAGAAATTTTCGCAAATCTGGAAAAAACTGAGCAAACAGGAAGACGTTTTTAAATTCCGTTTCTTGGGTGACCCAGATTTCTATACTATTTTCAGGTCAAAAGACAAGATTAACAGGTTCCTAAGATCCTTATTAGGCCAGAAAGGCAATAATATTTATACATATCAAGATTTATTAAGCATTGAAAGAGTTTACGGTACGAGTATTAGCAAGTACGGTCTACCAAAAATACCTAGAGATGGTATTCCCATTATATGATAACCCCGATTTCAAAAATGGCAACAGATTTTGGTGCCTACTTTTAACTAAATTTTCTCCCAGTTTAAGGAGAAGATTTTGTGTCAGGACCCAGATCTATTTATGGTAAGCCTCGATGCTGAAGCTTTATTCGAGAATAATACCATAGAAGAAACTACACAGACTATTTTTTAATAAGATTTTTACCGATAATGACACTTTTTCACTGTTTTGATTACGTCTATTTCAAGAAACCTTTAACCTTGGTGGTGCCGAACACCGTCTTTATTAGTTTTCTAAAAAGAAAACTATTGCGCCGCCTTTGTCTCTCCGCCGCACTTTTTTTCTGTCTGCCCTGAGCTTAAAAACTATTGAGGCTAGAGGGCTGCAATTTGGTATGTTGATCATCCACCCTCCAATCACCAAACATACTGAATTGCACCCCTTTAGCCTCAGTAGTTTTTAATCTTATTGAAGGTTAAAGTTAGTCATGATTGTGCATTTGGTAACGATATAGACCAGACCGGGGCATAGTTAAAGTTTCATGGGCCGCGGCTCATATAACCTTATACCGAGACCACCGGAAGATGGATTTATTTTCGGTGGCCTTGATCATACGCTGTACAGACAACTCGAATACGTTGAAGAAAGTTGGGCGCATGGCAATGGAGAGTCCTCTTGGCTCGGTACTATAGTAGATTCACATCAACCGTGCATCTGATGTTTAGGCCAGTCCTTTACGACGCTCCTGATTGCCTGGGAACTCTCAGTCTCTCTCAAGAGTTCAAATAGGCAGGATGTATATTCCACCTCTCCTGGGGAATACTTTCGAAAGACGTATCCTCAGGAGAGGTGGAACATACATCCTGCCTATGTGAACTCTCGAGAGAGACTGAGAGTTTCCAGCCCTATGATTGGCTTATCAACAGCCAATCAGGAGCGTCGTAAGGGATTGGCCTAGCCATCAGATTCACGGTTGATATGAATCTACTATAGCAATTTTTATGTGAGTTAGAGGAGCGGTTGCTGGACAACTGCCCTATGGCTTATCAGCCGTTATTTTACTGTCTTACCCTGGTGACATTTTTATCTTATTTCAAGATAAATGTTAATCTGATTTATATTTACAGCATGCTAATCCGGCCCATCCGAATATAAAATTTGATATTGATTACGAGAAAGATAACCAACACGCTCGTTTAGATATTGAAGTTTCTTGTAGTAAGTCACGTTTTTTTACCTGGACTTTTATGAAAATAACATTCACTGGTTTGGGCAAAATAAAAAATTTTTTTGTTTTTTTATAGCTTTTGTGATTTCCATTTCAAGGTAATCTCCCTCTTTATTCTTTTCCACAGAGCCTTTCCTTTTCTTTTGGGTAACCAGAGTCCCACAAAGAGGTCGCCTTAAAAAAAAAAAAAAAAAAATTAATGGCAATTATAATCCGAGTAGTTAAATTTTGTTTTTATATGGCTTCAGAAGTTTATGAATACTAAGTCTTTTCCTAACACTTCAATTCCGACGGTACCTATGATGCCATTCTATACCAGTGTTCCATTTTTACTAAATACAAAATTCTATACCAGACTGCAACAAATCATAATAACTTATTGTCCGGCCAAAAAATATAAGCTTTTCCCAACAAACTTCCCTGATAATTCGATCCATTTTTAAACATAAAGGCAAGTTAAATCCACTGTCTATTTATATTCTTGTCCTAGATGTGATCTAGGAAAATATAAAGCGGAGTTTTCGCACTGAATTCACACTATTAAATCATCATAGCAGCCTGAATTTTCCAGCATCCGTGACCATGCACAAAGATGCGAGAGTAATATAGAACATGAAAACTTTAAAATTCTTACAAAAGCTTCTTTTCCACAACAAAAAGCGGCCTTTGAATCGCCCTTTATTTAAGTAAACAACCAAACTAACTCCACCGCTTTATGCCTTCCTTAAACAACGGACATTCTTCCTTATTCTAGTCTTCCTTCGTCTACTGGAAGTGGAATACTTGAGTTTCGCTGGCGTTCTTTTTATTTGTTTTGTATTTTGATGGCTTACTTTTAGATGAATACTTTTAATATAATTTTATTTTACCATTGGAATTTTCAGCTACAAAATTGGGCTGATCCCTGAAACGTCGCATTAATAAAACTGTGCTATATATATATATATATATATATATATATATATATATATATATATATATATATATATATATATATGTATGTATATATATGTATGTATATATATACATATATATATATATATATATATATATATATATATATATATATATACATACTATATATATATATATATATATATATATATATATATATATATATATATATATATATATATATATATATATATATATATATCACAACCGAGGAGAGAGTCTCCCTCAGAGGGCGTATATAGCAAGAAGGGTTTCAGTTCAGACACCTGTTTCATTGCAGTGTAGTCCTATTACTATATATATATATATATTTATATATATATATATATATATATATATATATATATTTATAAATAAAAGTTTTTGCCACGAAGGAAAAAAATGAAAAGCGAGATAGCCAAGGGTCGAACTAGACCGAAAGTACTTGGCTATCTCGCTTTTCTTTTTCACTATTTTTGTTCGTGGCAAAAGCCTTTATTTAAACATAGCATCACGTTTTATATACTTCGCAATCAAGTTATTCACATATATATATATATATATATATATATATATATATATATATATATATATATATAATATATATATTTACGGAACGATTTATTGTATAATGAACGGAGACAAGCGACTGAAGACTTAGGTGGTACAGATTTATGAAAGAATAATATTTTACATTATGTGAAATGGAAATTTGAATGGAAAATTATATCGTCATTATAAGATAACATAATTTCATAGGGTTACGATTAAAAATAAATGAAAATAAAAAAAGCAATTCTATTTCACTGACATCTTCGTTTGTCCGTGTAATGCGCTTTCTTTGTATCCACCTTCAGAGAAACGTTTCTCTACCGGGACTCTGATTTTCCAGCAATCCAATTTGCAGTTGAAAAGGAAACTGAAGTGAAATGCATTGAATAATATAGAGACCGATTGTTATAGAACGGAGAGAGTCTGCGTGCGGGAAAATAATTCAGAATGACAGAAACTCATTCTTCTTTGGCGAGATTGATGCAAATTCTCTCTTTCATTCATCTTCCGCAACAATAATACTGAATGAGTTCACCTGGAAAAAAAATTTTCCACTTTTATTTCTTTTCTTCATTTCCTTAAGAAGGAGATTCTATACCTGGGAATTTGAGGTTTTTGTTGCCTGAATCTTACTGCATCTCCCGGTCTTCTTTTCATTACCTTTATCATCTGTTTTATGTGGTGCAGGTTTATATACATGATTTGAGAACGTATTCACTGCTGTTTTCTTAAATAATACCGGATAAGCAGGTCTCTTTATTCCTGCATTAAGATAAAAGAAATGCAATAACTCAAATTTCATGAAAGGTCAGCGTGAATAGACACACACACACACACACACACACACACACACACACACATATATATATATATATATATATATATATATATATATATATATATACATATATATATATATATATATATATATATATATATATATATATATATATTTATATATATATATACATAATTTATATATGTGTGTGTGCATATATATATATAAATATATATATATATATGTGTGTGTGTGTATATATAATATCAGATTTACTTAGATAATTAGCAACATAATAAAAAAAAAAGTTTTTCCATATCTTCATTCCAGCGATAACGAAATCGAGAACCTGAAGAATTCCTGTCATGAGTTCACGCTGTTTTATAACGCTACCACATGGGAATAAATCAATAATTTATTGGCGACGTGGTTCAAAGTTTGGTGGCAATATGCCAAGAATCAATAAGACTTACTCATATGACTCAACCTTTAATATCTCTTTAGCAAGCACGTGCTTTCATATATATTAGACCTTCTGTAAAAAGAGAGAGAGAGAGAATAGGTCATTGAATATAACCAAACCACAAAATAAACACGTTCTTTCATGTATATTTGACCCGTTCTTTCAGATAAGAAAAAAGAGAACAGGTCATTAAATATAATAAACCTCAAAGTAATGACCTGGTTCCTTTGATCTTCGATATAAAAAAAAGTATTTTGATACTTGGAAATTTTAACTGAAAAACTAAACCGTTTCAGTTTTAAAATCTACAGGTATCGTTAACTGTATTCCTTTTTTATCTACAATTGCTCCTGGTCTTCTCATCACCTTCCTATATTGTTAATATCGACTGCAAAAGAAAGAATTAAGATTATTTTATAATTGATTCGAGATGTTATCTTACATGAGTTGTATAAAAGGTGTCATCAACATTTTCTATCAACTAAACTCTAAAACTTTCACCTTTAACGAGTTCAAAGCTTCAATATCAGGTCAACTGTGTTCATTCATTTTGTCTTACTTTTCTCTTTCCTTCTCTCTTATCATTTAATGTTTATTTGCATATTTATTTAGAACACTTTATTCTTTTTAATGATCAGAATATTTCATAACCATACTTCACGTGGATCTAAAAGGCTTGTTAAAACATATTCTCAAAGTTCTCATAGCATTTATTTTTTTTATGAAACAAGTGTATTGAAGCAGTAATCTAATGATTCTCTAATAAGGCGTTCTCCTCTTTGGAAAACAGTTCAGAACAGCGAATAGCTGCCTGTCGCTATGAAGATTTATCTCTCGCCTTTTCCATGGTAACCAATTTCCCGAGCTAAACATTAATTCCGGTCGATTAAATTGTGAAATGCGTAAAGTATTGATCAAGAGTAAATTTAGCAATAATAATTAATGTAAACAGACCGAAATCCAGGCCTTCATGTTTGCACGTACAGTGGTGCTCAAATCTCATGCGACATGATTCTTTTTGTATCGTCCAGATTCTCAGACTCAACGTGATGTTGCCAAGTAGTGTTATACTTTTTTTTCTAATGTCATACATGTCGAAAAGTTTGTGAATTCACAGCTAGCCCTATTTTCCTCATGGTTATATAAATATGATCCCTTTTATGCATTTGTATAATTCGTAATCTGTGTGATTTGAACTGATTTTCTTTTTTTACGCTGCTAAGTTCAAAATGCGGTGTGATAAGTTTAGCTGTGCCATCAATGAAAGCACACTTTACATGCTCCTCGGAATGGTCAACATTACGTCTGCTGCATTGACAGTATACCTAATAGCTCAACAGTCATAACACATATTCAACTAGGAATATGAATTAAAACAAGTTTTCTTTGAATGTTTGAAGCTTTCGGCTGTGTTTAAGCTGCCTGTATGTTGCAAAATGTTTTACAGGCCTAAAAAAATAATCAAGCCTTCTGAGATATAATCTGTTATTAATGAATTTATTTGTAGAGATTATCTGTTTTTTGACGAATACAACGGGATATGAATTACAACCAATTTTCTTTGAATGTTGAAGTTTTAGGCTGCGTTTACGCTGCCTATATGTTGCAAAATGATTTATAGGCCTAAAAGAATAATCTAAGCCTTATGAAATATAATGTTACTAATGTTTTTATTTGTAGAGATTACCTGTTCTTTGACAAATATAAGATGATGATTTTGATTATATGGAGAAGATGACTATTAATCGAAATATCATAAGTATTAATATCATGGCGTATGGAACGCTTGCTTTTCAACTTATGTAAAATATTATTTTCTTAAAAGTCCCTCTCCTCGCTTTTGGTGTATAATTTATCCTTTCATAAGGTAACTTGAAGAACAAGAATGTGTAGATAACCTCATTTGCTTTCTGGCCAGAAATTTTTAATAGAGAGATGTGACTGTTAATTGTCAAGTAAAGAAATCTAACACCTAGGCCTAAGAATAATATCTTGGCTTTGACAAAAGAATAATTGCATGGGCGAATATTTACTTGTATGCCATAATTTTTTAAATATTTAAGAATTATAGGAATTAATTATGTATGAAAATCCAAATAATCCTGTAACATATAAAATAAGTGTTTTCAAGATAATTTCATTGTCGCTACTCAGTGTAGACCTACTTATGTTACACCGGGTGGTGGTTGTTGCACCGACACAAAGGATACGTCACACGCTCCGCTCACATGTTGATATCGGTGGGCGCATTCTACTATTGTATATACATATTTACATATTGTTCAGCATTGAGATGTAAAAGCAATCTAATAGGACTATTTTAAATTTTATGTTGGCTTTGGAAGCATTATGAATGTTATGACCATTTGTTTTTCGTTTTTTTTTTATTTAACATTTGAACTGATGCTTGATGACGACTTCATTTTGGTCAAATGCTTCAGCGGTGTGTGAACAAAAGTTTCGAAAATGTTTCGTAGAGTTTTTTTCTGAAATTTGCTTCACGTGACATTTTCTTACAGTTTTGACATATATGACAGATTTCACTCTTGTGAAACATATTATGTCCATATTGTATGCAATAATCGCGTTTCCGCATTGAAATAATAGATAAATATGGAGCTTGCTATGTTGCCAGTTAGTGAATTTTGAACGAAATCTTATGGTGAAATTCATGTTGCATGAGATTTGAGCATCACTGTACATCTGATGCAACAAGAGACTGAAAAATTCTCTGAAGTGATTTGATAGTTATATTAATATTAAATTTGAACTTAAATTTTTGTGAAATGAAAATCCCCTTAATAATGTTATTGGCCATTAGTTAAGTGGTCTGTTTCGGGATGATCACTGAACAACTTACAAAAGGAATTATGACCTAAAAAGGAGGGTGACCATTTTTGCTAACTGCCCTATTTAATGCGTGCATAATATATTAGTTTCTACCAGACTCTTTACTCCTAGTTCATTTAATACCATTAATCAAAAACAAGCTAAAGGATGCATATGACCCTGGCAATTATCGCCCGATAGCAATTACTACAATTGCATCGAAGATACTTGAATCGGTTCCTCTAGTGAGACTTTCCCCTTTCTACACACCACAGACAAGAAGTTCGGACTTAAAGCAAACCGCTCAACCGACACCTGCATCCTGTCATCAGCTTCCCTTATGTTCCAACATTTTGTAGATGTGAGAAAAGCATTTGACTGAGGGAACCACCTGAAGCTCTTCCTGAAGATGCTGAAAAGAGACACGTCGCTATATTTAATTGGCATTTTATGTTGCTGGTTCTCCACACAGTAATTCTGTGACAAATGGAGTAAAGTTAAAAGTATATCTTGGTTTAACCAGACCACTGAACTGATTAACAGCTCTCCTAGGGCTGCCCCGAAGGATTAGATATTTTTACGTGGCTAGGAACCAATTGGTCACCTAGCAACGGGACCTACAGTTTGTTGTGGGAACCGAACCACATTATATCGAGAAATGAATTTGTATCATCAGAAATAAATTCCTCTGATTCCGTGTTGGCCGAGTCGAGAATCGAACTTCGGACCACCGGATCGGTAGCCGAGCGGGAAAACAACACGTCTAACGAGGAACTAATAGAGTAAAGTACTGGTATACAATTTCGGCTCCCTTAATTTTCAACATGACTGATTAACGAAACAAAATGCATTTTGTTTCTCGACTGAAAATACCGTGTTGTCTAATCAACGATCATCTAAAATCACCATGTTGGATTTGTACACCATAAAACGAGGACTTGAGGAGCTGAATGGACAGAGAGAGAGAGAGAGAGAGAGAGAGAAACTGAAGTTAAGTAGAATATACTGGAAATATATAATTTGGGTTAATAAAACTGGAAAAAGATTTAGGATAAAGAGTAAATGAATAACATCAGGTAGAGAATGAAAAGACAAAGATAAACAAGTCTGTTAAGAAATAAAGTCTGAAATATAGTAAAAACAAAAAGTCCATTCTGCACTTAGAGTATATGTTACAATAATTATTGTCTTAAAAAATAATATATGTATATATGTAATCATAGTATTATACTATACCATCAAGTTTTACCTAATTACTTGGGTTAAAGAGTACTACAGGTTATTCCTTGCCCCACTAATAAACTTCTGTAGCAATCTATTAAAATAGGAACGGAATATAAAAGTACATGGTTCACAACGCAATAGAATAAAAAAAACCGAGATTGCT
>NC_087201.1:66518421-66555921 GCF_015104395.2 Macrobrachium nipponense
AGCAATCTCGGTTTTTTTTATTCTATTGCGTTGTGAACCATGTACTTTTATATTCCGTTCCTATTTTAATAGATTGCTACAGAAGTTTATTAGTGGGCTGGAAGGAATAACCTGTAGTACTCTTTAACCCAAGTAATTAGGTAAAACTTGATGGTATAGTATAATACTATGATTACATATATACATATATGTATACAATATGTACATATACTGCTAACGTGCAGAATGGACTTTTTTGTTTTTACTATATTTCAGACTTTATTTCTTAACAGACTTGTTTATCTTTGTCTTTTCATTCTCTACCTGATGTTATTCATTTACTCTTTATCCTAAATCTTTTTCCAGTTTTATTAACCCAAATTATATATTTCCAGTATATTCTACTTAACTTCAGTTTCTCTCTCTCCTCTCTCTCTCTCTCTGTCCATTCAGCTCCTCAAGTCCTCGTTTTATGGTGTACAAATCCAACATGGTGATTTTAGATGATCGTTGATTAGACAACACGGTATTTTCAGTCGAGAAACAAAATGCATTTTGTTTCGTTAATCAGTCATGTTGAAAAATTAAGGGAGCCGAAATTGTATACCAGTACTTTACTCTATTAGTTCCTCGTTAGACGTGTTGTTTTCCCGCTCGGCTACCGATCCGGTGGTCCGAAGTTCGATTCTCGACTCGGCCAACACGGAATCAGAGGAATTTATTTCTGATGATACAAATTCATTTCTCGATATAATGTGGTTCGGTTCCCACAACAAACTGTAGGTCCCGTTGCTAGGTGACCAATTGGTTCCTAGCCACGTAAAATATCTAATCCTTCGGGGCAGCCCTAGGAGAGCTGTTAATCAGTTCAGTGGTCTGGTTTAAACCAAGATATACTTTTAACTTTACTCCATTTGTCACAGAATTACTGTGTGGAGAACCAGCAACATAAAATGCCAATTAAATATAGCGACGTGTCTCTTTTCAGCATCTTCAGGAAGAGCTTCAGGTGGTTCCCTCAGTCAAATGCTTTTCTCACATCTACAAAATGTTGGAACATAGGGGAGGCTGATGACAGGATGCAGGTGTCGGTTGAGCGGTTTGCTTTAAGTCCGAACTTCTTGTCTGTGGTGTGTAGAAAGGGGAAAGTCTCACTAGAGGAACCGATTCAAGTATCTTCGATGCAATTGTAGTAATTGCTATCGGGCGATAATTGCCAGGGTCATATGCATCCTTTAGCTTGTTTTTGATTAATGGTATTAAATGAACTAGGAGTAAAGAGTCTGGTAGAAACTAATATATTATGCACGCATTAAATAGGGCAGTTAGCAAAAATGGTCACCCTCCTTTTTAGGTCATAATTCCTTTTGTAAGTTGTTCAGTGATCATCCCGAAACAGACCACTTAACTAATGGCCAATAACATTATTAAGGGGATTTTCATTTCACAAAAATTTAAGTTCAAATTTAATATTAATATAACTATCAAATCACTTCAGAGAATTTTTCAGTCTCTTGTTGCATCAGATGTACGTGCAAACATGAAGGCCTGGATTTCGGTCTGTTTACATTAATTATTATTGCTAAATTTACTCTTGATCAATACTTTACGCATTTCACAATTTAATCGACCGGAATTAATGTTTAGCTCGGGAAATTGGTTACCATGGAAAAGGCGAGAGATAAATCTTCATAGCGACAGGCAGCTATTCGCTGTTCTGAACTGTTTTCCAAAGAGGAGAACGCCTTATTAGAGAATCATTAGATTACTGCTTCAATACACCTTGTTTCATAAAAAAAATAAATGCTATGAGAACTTTGAGAATATGTTTTAACAAGCCTTTTAGATCCACGTGAAGTATGGTTATGAAATATTCTGATCATTAAAAAGAATAAAGTGTTCTAAATAAATATGCAAATAAACATTAAATGATAAGAGAGAAGGAAAGAGAAAAGCAAGACAAAATGAATGAACACAGTTGACCTGATATTGAAGCTCTGAACTCGTTAAAGGTGAAAGTTTTAGAGTTTAGTTGATAGAAAATGTTGATGACACCTTTTATACAACTCATGTAAGATAACATCTCGAATCAATTATAAAATAATCTTAATTCTTTCTTTTGCAGTCGATATTAACAATATAGGAAGGTGATGAGAAGACCAGGAGCAATTGTAGATAAAAAAGGAATACAGTTAACGATACCTGTAGATTTTAAAACTGAAACGGTTTAGTTTTTTTTCAGTTAAATTTCCAAGTATCAAAATACTTTTTTTATATCGAAGATCAAAGGAACCAGGTCATTACTTTGAGGTTATTATATTTAATGACCTGTTCTCTTTTTTCTTATCTGAAAGAACGGGTCAAATATACATGAAAGAACGTGTTTATTTTGTGGTTTGGTTATATTCAATGACCTATTCTCTTTTTTTCTCTCTCTCTTTTTACAGAAGGTCTAATATATATGAAAGCACGTGCTTGCTAAAGAGATATTAAAGGTTGAGTCATATGAGTAAGTCTTATTGATTCTTGGCATATTGCCACCAAACTTTGAACCACGTCGCCAATAAATTATTGATTTATTCCCATGTGGTAGCGTTATAAAACAGCGTGAACTCATGACAAGGAATTCTTCAGGTTCTCGATTTCGTTAGCGCTGGAATGTAAGGATATGGAAAAACTTTTTTTTTTATTATGTTGCTAATTATCTAAGTAAATCTGATATTATATACACACACACACACACACACACACACATATATATATATATATATATATATATATATATATATATATATATATATATATATTTATATATATATATGCACACACAAATATATTAAAGTTATGTATATATATTATATATATATATATATATATATATATATATATATATATATATATATATATATATATAATATATATATGTGTGTGTGTGTGTGTGTGTGTGTGTGTGTGTGTGTGTGTGTGTGTGTATTCACGCTGACCTTTCATGAAATTTGAGTTATTGTAATGCAGGAATAAAGAGACCTGCTTATCCGTTAGTATTTAAGAGAAAAGCAGTGAATACGTTCTCAAATCATGTATATAAACCTGCACCACATAAAACAGATGATAAAGGTAATGAAAAGAAGACCGGGAGATGCAGTAAGATTCAGGCAACAAAAACCTCAAATTCCCAGGTATAGAATCTCCTTCTTAAGGAAATGAAGAAAAGAAATAAAAGTGGAAAAATTTTTTTCCAGGTGAACTCATTCAGTATTATTGTTGCGGAAGATGAATGAAAGAGAGAATTTGCATCAATCTCGCCAAAGAAGAATGAGTTTCTGTCATTCTGAATTATTTCCCGCACGCAGACTCTCTCCGTTCTATAACAATCGGTCTCTATATTATTCAATGCATTTCACTTCAGTTTCCTTTTCAACTGCAAATTGGATTGCTGGAAAATCAGAGTCCCGGTAGAGAAACGTTTCTCTGAAGGTGGATACAAAGAAAGCGCATTACACGGACAAACGAAGATGTCAGTGAAATAGAATTGCTTTTTTTTATTTTCATTTATTTTTTAATCGTAACCCTATGAAATTATGTGGATTATGTTATCTTATAATGACGATATAATTTTCCATTCAAATTTCCATTTCACATAATGTAAAATATTATTATTCTTTCATAAATTTGTACCACCTAAGTCTTCAGTCGCTTGTCTCCGTTCATTATACAATAAATCGTTCCGTAAATATATATATATATATATATATATATATATATATATATATATATATATATATATATATATATATAAATATATTAATAGGACTACACTGCAATGAAAACAGGTGTCTGAACTGAAACCCTTCTTGCTATATACACCCTCTGAGGGAGACTCTCTCCTCGGTTGTGATATATATATATATGTATATATATAATATATATATACATACGTATATAATATATATATATATACTATATTATATATTATATATAGTATATTATAATAAGTATATATATAATAGTATATATCTATAAATATAATATAGCGCAGTTTTACTAATGCGATGTTTCAGGGATCAGCCCAATTTTCAAGCTGAAAATTCCAATGGTAAAATAAAATTATATTAAAAGTATTCATCTAAAAGTAAGCCATCAAAATACAAAACAAATAAAAAGAACGCCACCGAAACTCAAGTATTCCACTTCCAGTAGACGAAGGAAGACTAGAATAAGGAAGAATGTCCGTTGTTTAAGGAAGGTATAAAGCGGTGGAGTTAGTTTGGTTGTTTACTTTAATAAAGGGCGATTCAAAGGCCGCTTTCTGTTGTGGAAAAGAAGCTTTTGTAAGAATTTTAAAGTTTTCATGTTCTATATTACTCTCGCATCTTTGTGCATGGTCACGGATGCTGGAAAATTCAGGAGGTTATGATGATTTAATTGTATACATCCAGTGGGAAAACTTCGCTTTATATTTTCTTAGATCACATCTAGGACAAGTATACAAACTAGACAGTGGATTTAACTTGCCTTTATGTTTAAAAAATGGATTGAATTATCAGGGAAGTTTGTTGGGAAAGCTTATATTTTTTTGTTTTTGCTGGACAATAAGTTATTATTATTTGATGCACTCTGGTATAGGTACAGTCGGAATTAGTGTTAGGCAAAGACTTTGTATTTATAAATTTCTGAAGCCATTTTAAACAAAATTTAACTACTCGGATTACAATTGCCATTAATTTTTTTTTTAAAGGCGACCTCTTTGTGGGACTCTGGTTACCCAAAAGAAAAGGAAAGGCTCTGTGGAAAAGAATAAAGAGGGAGATTACCTTGAAATGGAAATCACAAAAGCTATCAAAAAAATTTTTGCCCAAACCAGTGAATGTTATTTTCATAAAAGTCCAGGTAAAAAAACGTGACTTACTACAAGAAACTTCAATATCTAAACGAGCGTATTAGTTATCTTTCTCATAATCAATATCAAATTTTATATTCGGATGGGCCGGATTAGCATGCTGTAAATATAAATCAGATTAACATTTATCTTGAAATAAGATAAAAATGTCACCAGGGTAAGACAGTAAAATAACGGCTGATAAGCCATAGGGCAGTTGTCCAGCAACCGCTCCTCTAACTCACATAAAAATTGCTATAGTAGATTCATATCAACCGTGAATCTGATGGCTAGGCCAATCCCTTACGACGCTCCTGATTGGCTGTTGATAAGCCAATCATAGGGCTGGAAACTCTCAGTCTCTCTCGAGAGTTCACATAGGCAGGATGTATGTTCCACCTCTCCTGAGGATACGTCTTTCGAAAGTATTCCCCAGGAGAGGTGGAATATACATCCTGCCTATTTGAACTCTTGAGAGAGACTGAGAGTTCCCAGGCAATCAGGAGCGTCGTAAAGGACTGGCCTAAACATCAGATGCACGGTTGATGTGAATCTACTATAGTACCGAGCCAAGAGGACTCTCCATTGCCATGCGCCCAACTTTCTTCAACGTATTCGAGTTGTCTGTACAGCGTATGATCAAGGCCACCGAAAATAAATCCATCTTCCGGTGGTCTCGGTATAAGGTAATATGAGCCGCGGCCCATGAAACTTTAACTATGCCCCGGTCTGGTCTATATCGTTACCAAATGCACAATCATGACTAACTTTAACCTTCAATAAGATTAAAAACTACTGAGGCTAAAGGGTTGCAATTCAGTATGTTTGGTGATTGGAGGGTGGATGATCAACATACCAAATTGCAGCCCTCTAGCCTCAATAGTTTTTAAGCTCAGGGCAGACAGAAAAAAAAATGCGGCGGAGAGACAAAGGCGGCGCAATAGTTTTCTTTTCAGAAAACTAATAAAGACGGTGTTCGGCACCACCAAGGTTAAAGGTTTCTTGAAATAGACGTAATCAAAACAGTGAAAAAGTGTCATTATCGGTAAAAATCTTATTAAAAAATAGTCTGTGTAGTTTCTTCTATGGTATTATTCTCGAATAAAGCTTCAGCATCGAGGCTTACCATAAATAGATCTGGGTCCTGACACAAAATCTTCTCCTTAAACTGGGAGAAAATTTAGTTAAAAGTGGCACCAAATCTGTTGCCATTTTGAAATCGGGGTTATCATATAATGGGAATACCATCTCTAGGTATTTTTGGTAGACCGTACTTGCTAATACTCGTACCGTAAACTCTTTCAATGCTTAATAAATCTTGATATGTATAAATATTATTGCCTTTCTGGCCTAATAAGGATCTTAGGAACCTGTTAATCTTGTCTTTTGACCTGAAAATAGTATAGAAATCTGGGTCACCCAAGAAACGGAATTTAAAAACGTCTTCCTGTTTGCTCAGTTTTTTCAAGATTTGCGAAAATTTCTTCTAATTCTAATATGAGACTTCATAAGAATATATGTACCGTTCACGGAAGTACCATGATATTAATTTGGGTACCAATAAGCAGTTGTGAAGGCCACCAATGACACAATATCAATAAGCAAGTATTATTGTAAAAAATTTGCAAAAATATAAATATGCCATGAAATACTCCAGAATTTAATGTAATCTTTACTTACGTAACTAAGTAGAAAATGGTAATCTTTGTATTCTGTGACATACTAGTGTCTTCTTAAATTCGGTAATGTTACCTCTGATTTTGAGGGTATTAGAACCACTTATGATTAACAGTTTTTCAAAACAGTTGAGCCATTAGACCTACATTTCTCAAAGTTCTACATAATTTCTCTCTCTCTTTAATGGAAGGAAATGTTATCAATAAATATAAAATAACATATTTTGCACAAGTATGCAATATTTTTCTTGATTTCCATTAATGCAATATAAATCCCCTCGACAATCCTCGCAGGAGTTCCAGTAATCTCCTGGTTAATAAGGAAATTTTAATGCACTTAGCCAGATTGCCTTTTGTGGCGAAAAGGCCGCCGATATTCTTGTAGATTTGAAGGAATTCCGGGACTCAAGGGATGATCCAAGATTTTCTTCTCGATGTGGGTAAAAATACAAAATAAAAAAAGGTTCCAGCTTACTTCCATTAGGGTCTCCTTTCCTGTTTTGTTGATCGTTTCTTTATAACGACGTGCATATGTTGTGCTTTTAAATTCAGTTAAGGTTTTCGAATTGGTTTTCAAATATTCCACATCGTTGAAGTTTAAATTTTATTGCATATATGTACTTCAAATATTTGCTTTTCTTATTTTGTGCATTTTAAAAGTTTGCATTCAATCGATCAAAAGAATATAAACGCTCTTCATGTGCCCAGCCTTTATTCAGCCTGGTGAAGTAACACCTAGCATGTTTTACGGATGAGATATAAAAATTACCAATGGCCAACCGGTTAACAGTGGAAACAGTTTGAAAACAATAAAAGCAATGAAACAAAATAACTAAAAAAGATTAAAAAGAGAATCGACGTTTCTTATACTGACTTCGATAGGATATTTGGAATTTAGTAGGAAGCCTTGAATTTTCCACAATATCATACTCGACTGTGTCTAATGAATCGTTGATTATATATAACTAGATAAATGAAAAAACTTAAAAACGATTTAAATTCAGCTTCATAGATTCCATTAGGCTAGATCATTATTCTCTATAGATGCTCCTGCGCGCGCGCGCGCGTGTGTGTGTGTGTGTGTGAGAGAGAGAGAGAGAGCCCAGGTACAAAGTAATGGTCTAAATATGATTTACTCGAGGAAAACGAATGTTATCTTCATATTCTGTTTCGCTAGAATAATGGAAATTCCTAATGGAAATCTCTGAAACTTGGAGGAAATGAGGAAATTATTAAATTCGTATTTTAAATTTCCAATAGGCAGTTAATGCAACAAGTAATAATAGTGAACATACAGAACATATCTAAGTTCTTTCGGTTCAATTAAATTATGTATATAAGTGGTAAATAATTCAGTAATGCATTCTAGGGTGATAACAAACATTGTTTACAAAACACTACATAATAACATTCGCACATGCAGTGCACCAGTTTCCAATGAGTACGTTACTTAATAAACGCACACCGCACACACACATAATATACATACATACTATATATATATATATATAATATATATATATATATATATATATAATAATATATATATATATATGTGTGTGTGTGTGTGTGTGTGTGTGTATGTATATACACTCGTATATATATATATATATATATATATATATATATATATATATATATATATATATATATCTATATATACATATTGTAAAACATTGCGTTAGAACGTTTTATTTTATTAGCAAAAGAGTTTGTGGAAAGTGGCTTATATACAAAATGGTTGTTCAGTGAGTAAAGAATTGCCTGTATTCATTTGTTCTCTTGATGTTGGCCTGTTTATTGCATCAGATGTAGTTTAGTTGGGCAAATAGTTTCAAGTTTTGAGTTTTCCGCTTTTGTGCATGAGCAGTGCAACAGTTTTTGGTTGAATCTCCAGTTGGGATCTCGCTGCTGTGCCATTCTGATTTGGTGAAAAGGTGTATTTCCGTTTAAGGAGCCACTGCCACTAAGTCATGTGTAGTGTACAATCACCAAGCAGCTACCTAACCCACCACCCTATTCCTTTGTCGCACTAGACAAGTGCATGGCCTATTGTTGGTAGGCCTAATAAGTTGTTTATTTGCGTTTATATAAAGTGCCATAATGTGCCATCAGTAATTCGTTCTAGTTAATATGGCCAAATAACACATTGCTATTTTTAATGTTGATTGTGTTCTGTTATAGGGTACTGAAGAAACCTGCGTCGAAGGCTATAGGCCTGGTAAAATGTGTCAAAACTAATGGTTCCTGAGTTGCAGGAGATACAGTGTAAGATTCTGGCTACCTATTTATGTAAATTCATTCATTGTGAATCATACTTGTATAGCTTTGCAATTTATTATGAATTGCATACCCTGCCACTGGGCTAGGTTCTATTTTAAATGTTTAGTATTCAAAGAATTTGCTGTTTTGTTGATACTATATCATAGTATTGTAACAATGTTTGTGTTGCTGATTGAATAATTATTCCTTTCAGCATGAATGGCTTGTTAATGGCCATTAATGGTTGTAGAATAAAACCCTACAGTGAGAAGAGCTTATTCCTGCTAACCTCCCGAGCAATTTAGGAGCTATGACAGCGTTGAGTTCCCAGCGCTGATATCAGTTTGTGCAGTTGTTCAGATTTCGAACTGAGCAGGTTGATAAATTCTACACACACACACACACACACACACACATATGTATGTATGTATGTATGTAAGTATGTGTATAATATATATATATATATATATATATATGTGTGTGTATATACATATATATATATATATATATATATATATATATATATATATATATATATATATATATATATATATATATATATATTAGCTGACCAAACTGGTGCTGCCCGTGAAAACTCTCAAAGACATTATGTGTGTAGGGGGAGGGAATAAGAGGGAAGGGGGAGGGGAGAGAAGAAGGAGTGGAGGAAGGATTATGCTGACAGTCTGACAGGCAGTTCTATATTTTCCATGCGAAAGTTCATCCTTCAAGTCTTGGGTGAACTGACAGGTACTACTATATTGGCTGTCAAATTTAACCAGTTATTGCTGTGCTGTCTGTCCCCTTTAACCATTACTTTAACCATTACTGTATAGTCTGTTCCTTTTATCCAGGTATTACTTTGATGACTGTTCCTTTTATCCAGAATTTACTAGGGTGACTCTTTTATCCAGGGATTACTGTTCTGTCTGTCCCTTCTATTGTATGTATTACTCTGGTGATTATCTCTTTTATCTAGGTACTACCCGCTGTACTGCCTGTCACCTTTAACCAGGTATTACTGTACCTACTGTCTGTCCCTTTTATCCAGGTATTGCTGTGTTGACTGTCCTTCTCATCCAGGTATTAGTGTGTTGTCTGTCACCTTTTAAACCAGGTATTACTGTGGTGACTGTCCCTTTTATCTAGATAATACTGTGGGGACTGAAAAGCATTTTCAGTAATATATATCTATGGTCTGGAATATATGAAATGAGGTATAATAAAACTGCGGAGTTATTTACCACATAAGTTACAAAGGGAAGGGGAAATGAAATGGTGGAGGGAAAGGGGTGGGGTTACAGGTTTGAAGCCTGCATATTATCAAAGCTGGGTCAAAAAATGGCCATGTGGCAAATTTTGTCCAGACTGGTCAAAGGGACAGAAAGAATTCCCGAAACGTAGGTGAAAATAAAAAGAAGAAATGATCTCCAGTCTTCTCGCTGTCCTCTTATTATTAAACTAAACTAACCAGGAGCGAAAATCTTACAAGTTTATATATATATATATATATATATATATATATATATATATATATATATATATATATTATATATATATATATATATATATATATATATATTTATATATATATATATATGTAAAACATATGGGCGGCAGCACTACTGCTGTTAGTTTTGTTTTGTTCTGCATTTCTTGCACTGAAATCTTAATTCGTTCAAACCTATAACTAGTATTTTAGCATTCATGTATTACTCAAATTCCATTCCATACCTGGTAAATGAACTTTAGTACTCGCCTGTACAAATTCACATATGCTCTCAACTAAATAAATGGACACTGCTTTCATCTCTTTTTCTACGACGTAGCACTCCCGTCAGTAGATGTCGGCCAGTTGTCAAATTATTTTTTTATAGTCATCAGCCGAGTTTCATAACCTTACTCAAAAATATTTCATAAGTTATCCGGTCTATTGTCTGTTCGGGGAACAACAAGACATACTGTATCATTTTATGAAGTACGTTTTTCCCATTGAATTTGCCAAATTACTGGGAAAATTATGTCATTAGCATATCGGCAAAATTAAAGAGTTATTTACTTTTGTTTCGTGTCACTAGTTTAATTAAAGCAGATAAGTGGTTTTACTTTCCTACAAATAGAAAAAAACATGTTGTTGCATCGCGATCCGGCCGTACATAAAATTACTCCCCAGTAACTTTTGTGACAACACACACACACACACACATATATAAATACACACACACACACGCACACACACACACACACACACACTATATAAATACACACACACACACGCACACACACACACACACATACACACACACACACACATATATATGTATGTATGTAAGTATGTATATATATATATATATATATATATATATATATATATATATATATATATATATATATATATGTATATATATAATGAATTATACTTTTTACCTCTCCAAAATAATACTTTTATTAGATATCCAATTTGCCAATATATACATAGATATATATATATATATATATATATATATATATATATATATATGTGTGTGTGTGTGTGTGTGTGTGTGTGTGTGTGTGTGTGTGTGTTACCTGCACCTGAATAACGATAATGATTAAAATTATGGTTCAATGGACTATGTTGCAAACAGATTTGAATGTGCAAAACCACAGTGGCGAGTGTTATGGAAAAGCTTCAAGACATCAGCAAATACTTTAGCTGGCAGAACGGCACAACAAAGCATACATAAGCATGCATTATCAAGCCTCATAGGTGGGAGCGCAAGTTGACCCGGCTGTTGGGCGGGAATCGTATGATCATGACAACGGAAAAATGCAGTCGTACGTCTCTGTTCGTGCATCAGCAAGGGCGTGTTCATCGAACATTCGAGAACAATTTAGTGTGTTCATGTGTACGAACTCCAGGGCTTTTTAGGGTGTAATAGAACGGGCAGCGGTTGGAAAGCTGCTACTCAAGAGAAGAGACCAATACATGAAAGATCTAGTGGGAAAGTGCCGAAGATCCGTCAAAAAGGAAATAGTGAGATAAAAGACTGTTAAACCGTTGAACATTTATATATACCCTGAAGGAAGCTGAACAGTGAAACCCATTTCTTATTTTCATTGTATACTAATCCATTTTTTTCTGACAAATGTGTTTTCTTTTTACAGATGGATTCGATTGTCACTACATAAAATGAATTCTCTGACTGACACTTTTATCTCTTAGTTTTGAGGAAATAGCAATTTTGATTGGTTTTAGAGGTAGTGTGTGAAATTTTTGAGTTGATCATTATTGGGAGAGATTGTATTTCATGTTTTTGGGATTTCCATTTTATTTTCCTTGTTTTTCATGTTAGTTTTTGGGAGAAATAAAGGCTGTTTTTGTATCTTAGAGTTTGGTTTCAGTCTAGATCTAATAAATTGATTTAGCTACAGAGTTGCCAGTTCGTGGTGGACGTCAAGGTAGCTTACATTACCAGATGGTGGTTTTCTTCCCTTTTATTAAACAGGCCAAATTAGACTCTTGTAACACACACACACACAAACAAACACACAGACACACACATATATATACATATATAATCAGTTTTCTAGGAAGAGCGGCAATGAAATGGCCTGATCTTCATAGGCACGGAAGGATGTGAAGGCTTAACGAAGACTAAGGAAAAATGAAACTGATAGCGAAGACTTTATGTTTATTTACAAAGCTAATTCACCTAAACACATTGGATGATAACTTACAATAATAACTAGCACTAGTAAGGTAGCAATGGGGCACTTACCTTGATTGAAATTTACTGTAATAAAAAAGGGAGAAAAGGGAAAAGTCAACTTTTATTTCTTATGACTATAATGCAAAACGATAAAATTCTATCTTTCCCCAATATAAATATGACTAAATAGAAATGTGGTAGAGGATTCTCCAGTGTTCAAAATAAAGTAAAAAAATAATGAAAAAAAAGGAGAAAAGGGAAAAGTAAGCTTTTATTTCTTATGAATTTATTGCAAAACGATGAATTTCTATCTTTTCCTAACATAAATAGGACTAAATATAAATATGGTAGGGAATTCTTCAGTGTCAAAAAAAGAGAGAAAAAAAACAGTAAAAAAATAAATGAGTAGGCGCCAGTCATGTTTACATTTCCTTTTTCAGTTTACACGTTGCGCCGGTTCCTATTCGAATGGATGCAAGGTAAACAAGAGAACGGATTACTAGGAGAAAAGGCCCTAAAAGTGAGAGAAGAGAATTCCGCCCCAACCAAATTAGATTAATATCGAGGATAAATAAAAATATTATAATTCAAGCAATCTCTTATGCATAAATATTATTTGTTTTTTAAATTAAAACTGCTCCTGGTTAGAACATCTGACGCGAAATAATTCATTAGATTGTAGACAATTTTTTTTTAGGTATTGAAAAAATGGAAATTTTAACTCATTCATTTCTTTTTTTCTTCTCGTTGCTATCTGTACCCATGTGCGGTGATAAGTATCTTTTACTAAGAACTGTATAGCAAGTAACATTCCGATTGATCTCTGTCAAATTAACGGCAAAAATAATTGTAGTAATGATTACAATAATAAGTTCTGCGTTCATGCTTTCCTGCGTTAGGATTTATAGGTCTGGTAGACAACAAACTAAAAACCAATAAATAATAACACTCGCCCGCCCCCTCAGTAATAAATGTAGTGCTAAGCTTTCTAATGTCTAGAAAAGTATATTTCGCATAACTATAAGCTTTTTATCTTGCTAATCGAATGCAAATCCTATAAATATTCTCACTCAGTTACTGGTCCCTTTCATGGCCAATAAAAATTGCTTTGGCAGGAAACGGTCCACAAATTCTCTAAAAGATTTAAAGGGATTTCTGAGCACATCTAAAGGGATGAGCCGAGATTTTCCTCTCGATCTGGTTCTGAATAAAAGAAATCTAGAATTTCCTCATCACTTCTATTTTGCCTCTCAGTTCACGTTGCTATTTGCTTACATAACGAGATCATCTTTTAGAGCAACGAAAAAATTACAGTTTTGGACTTTGACGAAGTTATAAGATTAACGCCTTCGCGGTTCCTAGGGCATAAATTATGATAATTGGAGCCGTCTTGAATCTCTTACACTTAGGAGGAGAATACATTGAAATTATTGTATTATGATATTTCTCGCCGTACCGCTATTCTCGTCTCAGAAGGAAGTCTTCAACAAAGAATAATAGAGCTGACAAATTCTGCGTAAGAGGGCCATGTTTGATTCATAACTGTTATTCTGAGGTTCCCATATTTTTACTAATCGGTTCACACATATCTAGCAAAAGATATGTATTTGAGTAATAATCACATTAAGTAAACAGCTAGTAGGGGCATTGGATAATGTTTCCAGAGATTCACAGTAACATTTGATGAACATATGTATATTAATTCTACTTTATGATTTTTTTGCCATTTTTTAAAAGTTCTGCCGCGTTAAATTGTAACAAAGTTCCATTTCCCTCTCTTTCACATGGAATTTCATTTAATCACTTTCAGCATAACATAAACCGTCCAAATGAAAAAAAGTAAATCTTAATTCCCCTGGTTCATATATAATTAAAAATCATTTTATGTGACTGTCCAATTTTCAACTACCAAGGAATATCAAATACTGAAACAACTCTGAGAGAATACTTCATAAATCTTTAATTACCGTGGCAATTTTTTTTATTCACAAAATTACTACAAGCGTCGTTTAATATCCAATACGCTCACTTCGGATATAATGTTTGTGAGTGTAAGAAATGTCAAGTAAATTTTATATTATTTTGAAAAAACAAATTTTTCTGTGGAATGATATTTAACTTCTTGCCTAACTTCAGAACCCCATGGCCAATTACTTGAGAGTTAAGAATATTAACTCAGTGTTTTGGTTAAATTATGAAATAGTAAGGATAATTCCACAATTAATATCATAGAGATTAAAAACTCTCAATAAACGATCAATTCCCTTCCAAGTACATTTACTTTACTCCTCTGAGCGTATATTTTGAAGTTTTTGTATCTTCCAGCAATTTATACTTACAATTTTAGATTATATATGAATCAAGATACTATTCGGATGCGATCAAGGGAAATAGCAGAAAAAATGAAATATCCACACGGAAGGCGAGCAGTTAGTGTAAAAGCATCCCACAGAAAAAAAAAAAATATGCAAAATAATTTATCAGTCGTGAGTTTTTATCAGGCACGAAACAATACAATTACAATTTTATGATCGACATTTCTCTGCAGATTGCACGAAGGACTTTTTTCTTTGAAGTGAATATAACGGACTTTCTCAAGACATTAACTGACTCTCTCTCTCTCTCTCTCTCTCTCTCTCTCTCTCTCTCTCTCTCTCTCTCTCTCTCTCTCAAAGGAAAGTAGTATCCAGCTTTAAGGAAGTACTACATCTTGCGTTAGTATCTGATTGTTTTCGTTTTAATCGGTTCTAAATTTCTTAAGAATTTTACATTTGATTTTTCGTGGCCTCATGGTTTATAAGGAATTGTTTATACACTTAGTATGATTGCCTTTTGTGGTAAAAAGTCAATTTTTTTCTTCTTGGATTGAAAAGAGTTCCAAGCGACGTCCAAAGGGATTACCCAAGATATTCCTTTCTTTCTGGTTTTCAGTAAAATACATTTTATATTTTATATTCCTGTTCCGTTTGTTCGGCCTGTTACTTCATTTTTGTTAAGTATAAAGCGATTTCCTCTATTTATATGAATGCAGGAAAATGCAAGTATGAAACTCTGTTGAGGGGGACGGGTGTTACATATGCTATGGCTTTTTTTTTTTTTATCAGACTTATATTATTATGCAGGGAAGCATAAACGCTGAACTGAACAGTAATCATTACTTTGCAATTATGAAGAGCGATCATGGATTTTTATACAATGAGTTAAAGACTTGAATATCACATTTGAGGTATAACAAATTAGTGCGAATGATTATAAATGAGAGAGAGAGAGAGAGAGAGAGAGAGAGAGAGAGAGAGAGAGAGAGAGAGTAGGAGCGGGGCCGCGGGGTACACGGAAATGTTTCATATCAAATGATATGATATATTCTTGAGGACTCATTTATGGTCATTGGAGAATATTGAAATACGAATAATTTGATTTCAATCTATCATACTATATTCGACTACTATATGAGTATGATTTTGTTTCTGTTTCTGATTCTGTTCCAGTCAGCTATGAACAGACAGGCAGACAGACAGTAAAAAAAAAGGAGAGAGAGAGAGAGAGAGAGAGAGAGACGAGAGAGAGAGAGAGAGAGAGAGAGAGAGAGAGAGAATGTTCTTTGTATTTTCGCCAGCGCAGAATAATACACTAAATTTCTTTGCAAGATATGATTAAAGAGCTGAAAGAAGAAAAACTTTCCCCATTATCGTATTGTATTGGGAGAACAATGCACTCCGTACGAGAAATGCATTAAGACACAGGGATAGCATGTATGCCTTAATAATTGTGTTCAAGTTAAAGAAAGTATTGATCTTTACAACAGCTTTTACACGCTAATGGAATTCCGTGTCATTTAAACATGCTTTAAAACTTCCAAACGAATAATAGAAGTCATGATAAATGCATTGAATATTATCAGTTAATGAAATGTGCCAATATGGAAATGCATAGCAATTTCTTATCATTCTAAATTCGTCTGAAATAAATATATCAATGAAGGTCAGTAATGACGAGTTAGACTACAAACACTGGTTAATATTGTGTGTAAAGAATCACATTCTCGTACTGATAAGTAATAAATTACTAGTAATAAACCGATTAAGCCATGAGTGTGCAGCTTGGTTTATGAAATATTAAGTTTTTTTTGTGACTGTTGATCAAGAGGCTATTAAGAAAAATCAAAGGTGAGCCACAGGGAGCAGTTTTTGTAAAAAAAAAATAAATAAATAAATAAAAATTTTAACATATGTTACTGTTTGATTATTGGTAATATTTAAAGAGATATTCATGTTTTAGGAGAGGAAATGTCTTGATAGATAGATATACTATCAATAATGCTTTAATTCTGCGCTGAGCATAAATTCTGTATCTAGATTATACTATGAATAAAAACATTGGCTGTGCACAAATCTCTCAAAGAAAGTTTCTATTTGCGCAAAAATGTCTTTCACCTCGCTCGCCGCCTCTTTCATCTTTCGCCCTGCCTTCCATTTTCTTACCTGGAAAGGAGTAATATATTATTTTTGAAGGATGATGAACTGTCAAGGAAATCTGGTGGTAAAAATTACTTCTGAAGAAGGTGAAGCACAATCCAAAGTTTTGAAGCACCGGATGAAACTTTAAGTGAAAATGTGTTGCAATAAAATTCCATGCAATATTTGCTATTACAATATTGTAGATTGCAGAGCGGTATATTATTATTATTATTATTAAATTTTATTATTATTATTATTATTATTATTATTATTATTATTTTATTATTATTATTATTATTATTATTATTTTATTTGACACAATATTGCACTGTAAAAGTGGTTTTTTACTATTGAAATATTTGATATGATTCACTATTTACTATTACTGTTATTATTATTATTATTTAAATGCCACACATCGTACTGTAACAGTGGTTTTATACTACTGGAATATTGTGTTATGTTTCTTATATTATTATTAATATTTTTTATGTATTTTTGTCCATTACTACCCTCCAATTCGACTGGGTGGTATTTATAGTGTGGGGTTCCGGGTTGCACCCTGCCTCCTTAGGATCCCATCACTTTTCTTACTATACGTGAGTGAAAAATCTCATTGTATTAATTGGGGTGATACTTCGGTAATTGCTAGATCTAATGATTATGTTTCAAGAAATTTACTGGAATCGGCATTTATACAAATCACTAATAAAAACAACCTAAATCTTAGTCTGGGAATGTACCATTTGGACCCATATATTTGTAAAATGTTTATGAAGGACCTCAAAATAAATGAACAACTAATAAATTAGTCCCACATGTATATAGTTATTATTTCTCTCTCTCTCTCTCTCTCTCTCTCTCTCTCTCTCTCTCTCTCTCTCTGGTTCGATATTCTCTCTCCCTCTTTCTCTTGCTCGATATAAATATATATATTTATATTTTCTTTCGTATTTTCATTAATAATAATTTTTGTTGGGAAAATTTGTGTAAAAATTCATGATATTAAATTGTATATGCTCCCGTGTTGTTTTAAAAAATGTACTGTTTTCTGGAAGAATCACTTGTTTACTGCGGGTATCCTTCAAGGTGTGGCTAGCCTATGGCGACTCCTCCTCTCTGTAGAGTGAAAATCGCCCTTATGGCTAATCTGGTAGTGTCAGTTTGTATATTAAGCCTTCTTTTGACTATGGTGTTCTTTGTAAAATCAGTGTGCCTCAGTAAAGGGTCCGAATAGGACCGAAAGTACTCGGCTATCTCGCTTTTTCATTTTTTCCTTCGTGGCAAAAAAACCTTTATTTAACATAGCATCACGTTTTATATACTTCGTGATCAAGTTTTTCATACGTATATATATATATAGTATATATATATTATTATATAGATATATATATATATATATATATCTATCATATATATATCTATATATATATATATATATATATATATATATATATATATATATATATATACTATATATATATATATATATATATATGTATATATATGAGTATATATATATATATATATATATAGTATATATATATATATATATATATATATATATATATATATATATATATATATACGTAATGGGAATGAGCACTAGTCATACTATATGATATATAATTAATAAATCAAAATGAGGTAACGAGTGACAGGCAGTTGGTGGCGAAACCAGGCCAGCCTCGAGTGTTTTGGGTCTATAGAAGTCTATAAACAGTGAATTCCTCAGGATGTTCAAACGAGACAAAAAGACATAACATTTCAGATCTCATTAACGAGATTGCGAATGAGCAATGACCTGGTTAGGTCGGAATCACGTGGGTGTGACGTCAGTGCGCTGAATAGGACGTTTACCACATGAGCAATGGAAAAACGCACGTTCATTGGAACCGAGAATAGACTAGCGTGCGTGCATACGTAAGTCCATGAGTATGTGTAAGTTAGTATGTCCGGTTGAGCAAATGAATGAGATATAATCCCTCGTTTGGAACTTATGGATGCATTTGACAAGAATTCTTAGTGAAGACCTAAAATCTGGGAGGCGCGAGAAGGTCCAACAACAAGGTAACGTGAAAGAAAGACTATGAAAAACTTTAGGGGATTAGAAGTGCACAGAAACACTTAGAAAGATATATAGGACATTTATTTATGCATTTCAGTCTGATAATTGTGTTCTCTTTTTCAGGATGGATTCGGTTGTCGCTACCGAAAAAGGATTTCCCTATTGACATTTATTTGTAGACCAGTTGTCAATAACAGTTCAAGATCAAACTATAAATTACTGTGACACTAAACTGTTTACCTTGAAACTTGGGTTCACAGATGACGGGAAGTTCAAAACTTGCCTCTCTCCACAACAGCCAAATTGGCAATCAACCTTAAATAAGTTCTTAATATTCTGAATATTCTGTAACACGAATACCAAAATGCCATTCTGTTTCAAGAAGAAAGATTTTGAAGCAGCAGCGACTTCATCCTTGTTTTATGGGTCAGAAACATGGTTAAAAAATGCATTACAAAAACCAATAGTAATTACAATCATTTAGTGAAAGTCTTCTAGGTGCAAGAGTAAATACCAGTACAAATTTATGTTTGGCTGAGTCTGGGATACCAGATCACAATTCGTCGTGGCATCAAAACGAAAACGTTTTCTTATGTCTAAGTTGTCTGATCCTGATAGGGAAGAGCCTTTTCATATTGTATATGCAATGTGTAGGAGTGCAGACTCCCCTGGGTATAAATTTATTCAAGATTCCCTAGCCTTTAATGATCAAATTAATCCACTAGTTGACATCATATCATCAATTAGAAATAGACCAGCTTCAGCAACGAAATATGTGACTTACAGAAACAAACTGAATCCCAACTTTGGAATGCATAAATTATATACTGATAAATTATATATCTCTGATTGTATTCGCGTAGCTTTCAGTCGTTTACGCATAGAAACAGGTAGGTGGAGCTGAACTCCTCCAGAATTTAGAGTACGTACTTGTGATAATAGCTCTATTCAGGACGAGTCACACGTTCTGATCAATTGTCCTCTGTCAATGCCAAGTAGGCATAAATATCCAAACTTAAATTACGATTCTCTGAGTACTTTATTAAATGAAAATGGTAATATTGTTGATCTGGGTACATATGTTTATGAAGTTTTTCGTATTTATGAGTAATATGCGGCTTTGTCTTCTGTTTTATGTTTTTCTTCAAACGAACTTTCCTTGTTTTCAAGCATTGTGTGCGTTAGGACTTGATGCTGGATAGTGAAGTGACTACGGTTTTTTTTTTCTCCGTGTTAAGTTCCTTTTTTTTCGTTTTTCATTGTCTTATGGGCTTATGTGATTTGCACGAAGTTGTATTTTGATGTTGTATATGTTCTTTGTAGACCACGTACCAGCAGGAATAGAAGTGATTACTGTCCACTTTGTTTATTTGGTCAATTTTCTCAATAACTAACTAACTACCTAGAAAGACTGATGACACTGAGAAAGAGTTGGGACAGTTTTATTCAATATGATTATGCAGAACAGTGATGGTGTCTTAATGATTTTTGGGGATATTAGATTCCTTTTATTGCATTTGCATGTTAGCTATTTTTGGGGAAAATAAATACTCTATTTTCGTATTTAAGGAGTTTGAATCTGCCTAAGCGTTAATGATTGTATGGAAGGTAGGTCGCGTTCCCAGAGTTAGGAGTTCTCTCCTTTTAGATAAATATAATCATTTTGACCCATAACACAAACACACACACACACGCACGCACGCACACAAACATACAAACACACACACACACACACACACACACACACACACACACCACACACATATATATATATATATATATATATATATATATATATATATATATATATATATATACATATATATATATATATATATATATATATATATATATATATATATATGTTTATGTTTTTCATATCATAGAAGACATGGATCTACCAGGCATCAGCCTTCTGATTCTCAGTAAGCTTTAAAGCTTTAACGCCTTATCCATATTCATGTAGTTTGTGACCCACCATTGTGAACTAACTGTCAGGCTTTTCTTTCACTCTACAGTCATGATGGACGATGAGTTTTCAAGAGGCTGCACTAAAATGTTGAGACTCAGCTGGGAATCGAATCTGACTGTTTTGGGTGATAGGGGAGAATTATTACCAAAGGAATATAATAGAAGGTAATAAGGAAGATTTGACCAAAGAAGGAAATTCTAACAGGTTTATTCCCCAAGGATTTAAGAAGAATTCACAGCTAAATTTTTGTAAATCAATGACTAAGTTAAAAAACTCATACTTCACGGGGTTAGTTACTAAGGACCTAACACTACTAATTAAAAGAAAAAAATTTAGAAAAAGTTTATATTACATAGTTTGTAAAGTAAGTATCTTACAAGTTTTAATGAATTTGAAAAAGAGGTTTGTTGACAGTTGAAATTAGTCTGATACAGGAACTTTCAAGATATTGTTTCATAGAGTTAATCAGACATTTGGGAGTAAAATTAAATTTTATTTAGAGAAGGTTTTTCGTCGTATTCGTGATAATGTAACTTTTGTACATACATAGTTTATGAGTACAAAAATTTCTGACATAAATCCTGAGAACTTATTAATGACTCACATTAATCTCAGTGAGCAGCAGATTACCGAATACAGCTGCGGAGAGGAGTCCAGGTATTTTGCACAAATTTCTCCTTTAATCCCAAAAAACACTTGCTTTCAAAAACGATGAATTTGAATCGGTAATCGTTCATGGAAGCGTGAACAACGGAACCCTTTATGGGCCTTAGTATATCAACAATACTATGTTCATTTCAAAGATCCGTTCAAGCACAGATCTCTTTAGTGTTGTGGGTACGTAGCTGTTTCATTTCACTTTTTAAGAGGATACATCTTAGCCTGTGCAAAGTTGAAGTTTAATTGTTACTAGAAATAAACATAAAAAAATTAGATTACCGTCTTATTTAAGTAAAGGAGGAATCATTCGAGAACCTAAGATCTCTAAGTTATGAAGATAGCAAGTTCCTCGTTGGACGAGTGGTTTTCGCTCTCGGCTACCAATCCGGTGGTCCGAAGCTCGATTCTCGGCGCAGCCAACTTGGAATCAGAAGATTTTATTTCTGGTGGTAGAAATTCATTTATCGATATAGTGTGGTTCGGATCCCACAATAAGCTATAGGTCCCGTTGCTAGGTGACCAATTGATTCCTGACCACGTAAAAGTATTCAATCTTTCGGGCCAGCCCTAAGAGAGCTGTTAATCAGCTCAGTGGTCTGGTAAAACTAAGATACACTTAACTTATGAAGATAGCAAGCATTCCGCGTAGCAGAAACTATAATAGATAGGAAAACAATCAATGTTGCTCGTGATTAACACTCTAGATGTCTAGGTAATGCAGAATATTAATAGTCTAAATCAATAAAAATCTCTAACTCGGTAATTCGACATTATTTCGATGAACTGCAGTAGTAATTTCACTTCCATTATCAAAAACAAAACAAGCAATTTTAGCATTTTACTTAATACAGGACTATCACGATAATATATTGGATTGATATATTAACGCACAACGTCCTCATATTCTCAGATGCTGCGTTCACTTGTTAATCTGACATATTACGAAATCATTAATGTACCGCCTGATGTAATCCTCCTGCCATTACGGAATCTCTCTGAGAGAGGAAGATTAATTTTTCAAAATTGATATTCTACTGGTTATCATTACCAATATGGTTCAGGCGGTTCTCGGTGTCTAGTATCGTATATTAATGATATGCTTATACTGTTAAATTTTGTTTCGTTATTAATTAAATAAATTCAGAACACCAGTAATGTAAGAGTCGCATATTAATTCCATTTTAGATAGATAATTAGCAAAAGGACAGCTATGCACACCATTACAAATCCTTACTTGATACCTTTCTCTGCTACATAGTGCCACTGTCAGAATACGTCCCTTATTTGTCAAGAGAGATTCATGGCCTTCCGTAAAAATATTCCACAAACAACCTGGTTTACTTCTACTCAGGGATTATCAGTTCTTCCTTTTCATAATTAATACCATTATCATTTTGAGACTTCCATAATACTGACATAATTTCACTGATTTTTTGGCTTAAACGCCACTTTTACCATATTTTTTCTTTGTTAACCCAAGTTTTCTCGTATTGGACGAGTGGGTTACGTGCTCACTTTCCGATTTGGTAGTCCAAATTCGCTTCCCCGCTCTGCCAACGCGAAATCGGAGGAATTTATTTCTGGTGATTAGAAATTCCTTTCTCGATGTAATGTGGTTCGGATCCCACAATAAGCTGTAGGTCCCGTTGTTAAGTAACCAATTGGTTGTTAGCCACGTAAAAATACCTAATCCTTCGGGCTAGCCCTAGGAGAGCTGTTAATCATCTCAGAGGTCTGTTAAAGTGAGATATACTTAATTTTTATGTTACCCTAAAGCACATAGATAGGAATAAAAAAAGATTTGTACAGAAGGAAAGTAAACATCAAACTCGTTTTTTCTATATACCCATGAAATTGTGCAGACTGAAGCTTCATGCATGCTTGCATGGTATGAATTATGGGGTAAAAACTCTGGAGAGGAATTTTTGTATCGCTTAACCCATTTGCAACCAATGCAGAGTACAGTAAATACTACCAAAAACAACAACGCCCATTTGTGTATGAATTTACGTAGTTTTCTTACAAAGAAGGCCGGTAAAAAAAAGCATGTTTAACAGCAGAACTACCGAAGGCCAACAGCCATGATATTGGTAGTTTTAAAAGAGATCTGAATCTTCTTTCACAATTAGTCATTGCTCCATTTTTATAAGAACATAATTATCCTCTCATTCTTCTTGTTCCTAATTTAAAAAAAGATCAGTCAGCTCTTTAACTTAGACCATTATTATTTCTGTCTTAATTGTGTGAAAGCAGTTTTAACTAGAGTTAGCATTAATCACAAAACGCATATTGTTATGTTAGAAATCGGCTACATGTATCCAGTTGACAAGTTGTGGCTGGCTTGTAGGTATTACTATGAAGCTACTTTCGTAACGTAATCGTGAATCGAGAAGTGACTGTATAATGAAAAGGAATTAATCAATTATGGAAAACTCAAATTAGTTAGCTTACATTATAATCTCGTGTGCCACGTCCATTATGGAAAATTCAAGTCCCACAAAAGAAAAAAATAATAATAACTAATCATTTCATCACCTCAAGTGGGGAAATGTTACGCTAACTGTCGTTCGTCTCAGTGCTGCAGATCTTAAGTGCAGTCCGTGTCTTGTGGAGCATTTTTCGTTTATTTTCTTTCAATGCTTTGTGAACGTCTGTAACCTAGATATAATTAAATAAAGACATTTATACGTATATTCAGGAAGGAAATCTGACAGTTAACGTGGAAGAGAGTACATAGCTACTGTTTATGTAGATAATACCAGATTAGAGATTACAGCACTAGTAAGCCTATAACTTCAGCCATCATAAAGATTTACCGTGCTCAAGTGATAAATGCGATTAACTATGCGTTTTGAACAAAGATAACTACACGACCAAAAATTTTCAAGCCCTGTAAGAATATAAGGAAAAATAAGACACAGCTTTCTGGCATCGCAGTTAGTTCATTGTGACCAAAAAATAAATAAATAAAGGAATATCCATGACGGTTTTTTGAGTCGAGAAATTGAGTGAGACCTCTGAGTTTCACCAGGTCACACACACACACACACACAAAAATTAAATTTGTGATGTCTGTATGCAAATAGGAGAGTACTAGTTAACACTGCCAAAGCACTGCATAAAGGTAAAGCCAGAGAAGTAACTTAAATGCAATGGTTACCGGAAGCCTTCTAATGAAGGTAAACACGGGGGATAAAAAAAAAAATAGCTCATTACTTATAACAAAGGTTCAAGCGTACTTACTAGTAGTATGATTCAGCATAAACTCGAGAAATTTTACAGAAATTAGAATTACAGTATCGCATTCTCATACTTAGACCCAGTGTATTTCATATTAAATTTAGATTATAGGCTAAAATTTTGTGGTTTACCTATATTTTCTTTTTGTTTTAGATCTCTTCAATTCATTTCTTAGCACCCATTACACGTTACCAGAAACTGTTTTGTTCGAATAAAGAATTTTAAGAGTTTTTTAAGTTCCGTTACATGCAATGAAGGACCAGAATTGAGATTTACAGCACTTTGGGTCTCCCAATTTAAATCACATGATGCTATAATTCATGCTTTCAGTGGAGTACACGTTTTGGTGGTTATATCATTCATAACGTTATCCAAGAGCAATTCCACAATTTTACTGTACAACTAGAGCACTTTCAATATTTTTCATATAAAACCTATCTAAAAAGAAAAAAAAAAGTCAATAACGCTTTAAGAGTATGGCATTCAGCAGTGGTGTTTGGCAGTTAAATATTTATCAGTAGTCATATTAAAACATTAATATCGGCTTTTGAGTAGTTTAAAGAAAGAATATCGGCTTTCGAGCAATCTATCTTTCTATCAAGTGATAGTTCGAGAAATAATTGTTTGAGCAATTGACTTCGAGAAGTATATTTCGAGTATTTACCTGAATTCCTTCATTCTACATACTTTATTTTGCATTGGAAATACCATAAGTCATACATTCAACCAATAATCGGAATTCATTCAGAAGTAGATAACAACGGTATAGATTTCAATGGAACTGAGTAGTATTAAGAAATAGTCCAGAGGACTATTCAGTGCTTGTTCATATATCGTGCTTACTCTTTAGCATTTTATTGTGTATGTGTGTGTGTGTGTGTATAAAACACTTGGAATGTTTCTAGTGTGAGCGCAAAATTAAAGAAAGGAATGTAAGAAAATAGTAAAGTTTTGTATAACTAGTACACATATTCTCACTCCATCTATTGATTTAACTACACTTATACCATCCATTCACACGCACACACGCATACACACACAGGACATATATATATATATATATATATATATATATATATATATATATATATATATATATATATATATATAATTTAAAATCACAAAGAACTTAAAAAAAAACCTTATGATCATACGAACAACATTCAATTTTCCTTCGTGGCTGTAACTCTGTTTTATATATATATATATATATATATATATATATATATATATATATATAATATATATATATATATATGTGTGTGTGTGTGTGTGTGTGTGTGTGTGTGGTGTGTGTGTGTGTGTGTGTAGTTTATACATATTTTACCATTTTTAACCGTTATTTTAATGTCGGTACTTCTATCATTAAAAGGTAGCAATGAACCGTGCATCTAAGGCACTGGCAACATCCAACATCCATTTTCTCTCACCCCTCTCCAACACCAACACAACTCCCCTCTCTCTCTATCTCCACAATAACTCTCTCTCTCTCTCTCTCTTTCCATCTCTCGACAACACTTCCTCCCCCCTCCATTAACTAAGGCTACTAAATCAGACTTGTAAACTACAAAAATACATTTATTTAAGAGCAAAGTATTAGCTAAATAAACTCAGGTCATTAACAAATGATTAAATGAAAGGTTGAACTCAGATAACCACTGCATATTTCTACTACAATAACCAACATTATCTTAGTCACAAAACTAGGCATAGGCATAGTACAGTGGCACCACGAGACATTAGTTAAGTTCCCATATAAATTAAGTCACCATATTCAGTTCCCCTTTCTCAGAATCTTCTGTTAGAAGACAGGAGAACACCTCGATAAGCACAAAATTATAAATTAAAATCAAAGATCATATGAAATAGAACATCTTTGAAATAAATATTCAAAATACAATCAAGCCACACTTTTGGCTAAAAAATAAGTAGTCACACACACACTTCTCAAAAGTACTTTTGCAGAAGCCATCTTTGGCTCTTCGCCTCTCTTGTACAGATCTCCTCTCTTGGTTACGTTACTTTCTCATTATGTAGGGAAAAAGCTCGCACGTACACGAACTCACACACATTGTTCACGCCCAGGTAACTGACTCTAACCAGTTTCATTAGGCACCTCTGCAATCGCCCATAGCGACAGGACATGGCACTGATCTGCTTAGACAGTAACTTTGACATCGCGCCACCCAATAAGATACATCAGCATTTCCTAAGCTTGTCACTTCGGGCCACATTGTGTTTCCAAGGAGAAGCTAAACTGGTAACCCCTACATTCTAAGAAATGTCACAACATCTCACCTTAAAACCTTAAAACAGTGTCTTAAACATATTGTCTGAATACATCCCTCTTTTTATATACAGTATATATATATATATATATATATATATATATAGATATATATATATATATATATATATATATATATATAGATATATATATATATATATATATATATATATATATATTATATATATATATATATATATATATATATATATATATATATATATATATATATATATATATATATATATATATAGATATATATATATATATATATATATATATATATATATATATATATATATATATATCTTTATATATGTATATATATATATATATATATACTATATATATATATATATATATGTATATATATGTTTATATTGTCACTCTCCCATCTCACCAATGTCCTGCGTCTAACAAATTTGTTACGTCTACGACTTGTAGACTAAATCTGACTCACATACAACAAAGCTCCATTCTCTCTCTCTCATTATTCTCTCTTTTATGCTTTTTTACGCTACCCTATCTAATATATTCTCACAGCTATCAATATATATATATATATATATATATATATATATATATATATATATATATACATACATACATACACACTGGCATATATATATATATATATATATATATATATATATATATATATATATATATATATATATATATATATATATATATATTATATATATATAATATCCGTATGTATGCCTGTGTATGTGTGCGTGTGTGAAAATAGTTGTATATGAGCGTGCGTATGAATGAATGGTATATGGGTGGTTAACCAAATCTATAGATAGAGAGAGAATATGTGTACTAGGTATACAAAACGTTTACCCATTTGCTTGCATTTCTTTTTTTAAATTCTGTCCTCACACTAGAAATATTTAAAGTGTTTTGGTAGGCATGAATATCGATAATTGCATCACAAAGACACAATCAATAGGTAAAATTATGCTTTTATTTATCCTCTCAGTGAAAGAAGTAACCTCTTGGTGCTCCGTGTTAAACATATATGGGATAAATCTTTTACTTGAAACAATATTGCGAAAAACTACCGATAAAACTTAACAGATTTTTTTTTTTTTTTTTTTTTGCCAAAAGCTCCTTTTCCGCTTATGCCAAAGGATTTTTTAAAATCTATTTTCACGGAGATTTTGTTTGCCAGTCAGTATGAAAAATAACCAACGATTTGTATTGAGCAAAGCCATTGAAATTTTTTTCTATGGAAAAGCTACACGTCACCAATTAGCAACCAATTCCCCGGTTTTACTGTCACTTCCTGATGCAATTTTCTTTAGCGTAAAAAAAAATGAATTGTTACCCGCATTCGGACTACCACTCTCTCTCTCTCTCTCTCTCCTCTCTCTAGCACACGGTTTCAGTAAAGAAACTGTAAATTTGGATTACTTAAAATAAATTCATATACAACGAGAACATTTATTTCAAGGTCTACTTTCTGTTATCTATAAAAGCCAAAAGCCCTAAAAGTTATCTTTCTTGGAATTTCCTTAGAAATTGGACAAGAAAACTCTTGAATTCAGATTTAAAACAAAAACTGTCTTTGTGTTGCCCCGAAGAGTTGCACTATAGTAGATTCATATCAACGGTGCATTTGACGTCTAGGCCAGTCCCTTACGACGCTCCAGATTGACTGCTGATAAGCCAATCACAGGGCTGGAAACTCTGAGTCTCTTTCGATAGTTCACATGGGCAGTATCTATGTTCCACCTTTCCTGAAATACGTATCCCTCTTGAGAGGTGGAACATTCATCCTGCCCATGTGAACTCTCGAGAGACAGAGTTTCCAGCCCTGTCATTGGCTTATCAACAGCCAATCAGGAGCGTCGTATGGTACTGGCCTAGACATTAGATGCACGGGTAATATGAATCTACTATAGTACTCGCAAATGCATTCTATTATGACTATTTAGCATTTTGTTTAACCTCCACCAACGCTGCGGCATCTTTCCTGGTTAACAACAGATCCCTGTAAACCTTGTGTTTATTAATGCGGTGTTAACGCACTTGGGATTAATGCCTCAGGGGAATACTTTCTCTCCATTTATTAAAGTGGGGAAGAACAGTGAATCCGGAATTCGTTGGGGAAATAAATCATTTGTTTTCCGTGTGATAAATACTATTGAGATAGCTAGATGTGACCAAAAGCATAGTAATAATAATGTTATTGTTACCAGTAATGATGAAGCATGTCACTACTATATCCACCCTGTTTTTACTGACATGATGACGATACGCCCGTAAAAAATACTGTATGTATTTTTAACAGCCGCTTTCTATTCTCGTAAGTATACAGTTACACACTTGTTCACACTGTCATTTCTTCTCCTTCTACATTATCCTCTTCTTATCCTTCCTGACTCTTTAAAGTCTTATCCTATTGCCTCTTACCTGTCTTCCTCCTTTATTCTCTACCTGTCCGGATCATCTCAAAACACCAATCTTTTTAGTTCTATATGCCTTCACATTTCACATCTTTCTTGTTATTCTTTCGACATGTAAGATGCAGGGGATTATAATTATCGGCTCCAATCTTCTTCCTTTCCTCTGTATTCAGCACCCATATATCACTTCCTTATGATCTAACTTCGCTCCAACACCAAGTGATGGGAAAAGCCTTTACAAGATTCTTCAGCAACCCATTTCCCTTGCTCCCCACAGGCAGATCATCCCACAATATCCACATCTCCTCCATAGGCCGTAAAGACCAATGGGGTGTGCAAATAACAGCCTACCGTACCATCCCTTCAGATTGTACTAAAAAAAACAGCCCTAGACAGTACTGCCAAGCAGCCATCAATTTTTAAATTATATACTACAAAAAGGTATAATTTTTCAAAACTAAAAGTGACATGATGTAAAATAAAATACATAACTACTATCTTGATAAAATAACGCTAAAATCGTCCGTCCAATATGCCTCGTTAATTAAGTTTAAATCTATTTGGCAAAGTAAGAACTTTTTCTGGTGTAAATGGTTTGATGTATGCGTAGTCAGATTAGGTCATTTCAAATCTGTGACTTTTTTTCAAGATTTTTTGTTTTGGCTCATATAAATATGTGTTTGGGTTGATCACACAAATAACATTAAACTACAGTAAAGGGCAAATAAAAAAATAATAAATAAAATGACAAGTCTATAGACAATAATATGCCTAATTCTACCAATTATACAAATAACTTTTAACAGCAATGAAGAAGGGATGGCAATATCTTTGACAGAATGTAAGCTTCAGCTGACTAGAAGCGGAATGTCGAAATTCACCTGAAATGGAATTACGGACCACCTAAGCCACAACATGATGACATGGAAGTCAACCTGTTCGTAAGCAGTCACACTTGACATTCACTGGTCTGTGCTATGCCATTCAGCCGAATACGCCAATCAAATAATTGTCTATTTATTAATAGTCACCAAATATTTATCTTTTAGCACTGGATTCCTGTAACAGTATTCCCTTAAGTTTCTAGTATAAAGCAGACTGGTAAAGAAATAATATAAAGAAACATTGGCCGCATCCAAAATTTTGGTAAAATGTTTCCTCAATCATTCTAAAACAGAATTCACCTTCGGTACGAATGAAACATTTTAGATTTTAAATTATACCAATTGTTTATGGGAAACAACAATATTTACTTCGCATTTTCAACGAAATGGGGGCTATATTACCCGAATAAAATGCCTCGTAAATCACAACCACCCAAACCCACAACTCTAATAATAGATGACTAAAGTTTTTATGTGTTACTTAATCAGAGGACTTTATTACTTCATTCACTTACAAGTGATTCCTAAAATGATCCTTACAGAAACATTTTTTACCGGAAGTAGGAATATTTTTCTCTGACTAACTAAACAATTTCTTTGAAAATATTTTTTTACTTTTTTTATTTACAAAAAGTAATGTATCCTATGGAAAAATTACAGGGACCATTAACTGGCTTATCTCTGTGACATAGCAGGCTTTTCCAAATTATTCGATTCATCATCCCTCTCCTGAAATTACAGATGATTCATCAAATTCCTGCTGTAATTCTTCTATAAAACAACAATATTAAACTACAAAAAAATGGTTTTAATAAAAATTTCTTACCGAAAATGCTAATATCAATATTGCTTTTAGCATCTGCCTGATCTCGTCGATACTCATTTCTGAACTTGCGTTGAACTGCAACAGGTGATTTTGTTTCGTGGTACCATAGCACACACTTTGGGCTTTCTCCTGCAATGACACCATTTCTGCTATTCTTGACCCAGTTGGGGGATAGAGTGATCCCAGTGGCATCTGTAGGCAAACAAAGGAAACTTTAGTAATTGCTCATCAGAGTGAAAGTTGTATGTTCATATCCACTATAATTTTAAAGTTATTAATTTTATTAATCAGGGAATGACTTTATGGACACCCTTTACTATGCTTTCCCAGGCTACACATCCTACGTTACTATATCTTTTGAATTTTCATGCAGTGACGGATCTGGACGTGTTATGAAACCCGCAGTTGATTTATATAAGCTTAGAGGTCTTTGTAAATGTTCACCTCTAGACAGCTTCCTGACTTCACGAAGTCAATTTTTTTATTCACTTTGGCCATTCTTTGACTTACATTTCCAAACAAAACTAACCTGCGAGGAGGTGGGCTGCTCTGATTGGTTAACATGTGGCCCAGTTGCAAAGCATCATGCAGTTTACCACATGTATCATAATATCTCTGTAATTCGCCAACAACAGAAAATATACTTTCCCTAAATAAAGTGGCAAATTGTATGTATCAGCTGCCAAATGCGGAGTATACTTCCAAAGGTCAATATTACGTAAATTGTACATCCATTCTCACAGAAAATGAAAATTGCTATTTCGTTTTGCGTTGGATTTCAAGAACCAGTAAACGTAAATTTATCGGCAAAACACATCGTTCTCATTCATCCATGGGTCATGAGACAGTAGTAGCCGGCGAAAGACATGTCACTGGGTAGAAATGAAAATATTAGTGCTGAAAAAGACTCTTGCCAATGATTTATTTAGGATATATTAACAGATATTCTAGATTAGGACGGAGTCTTTCTTAGTAAGTTCTCTTAAAAACTTATTTAAAAGAAAGTTAACAGTTCAGTCTTCTTTTTTTTGACAGACTGTGTTTGAGAAAAAGCTTTGGATGCTTATGGTAGAAGATGGATTTTAGGATGCTAATCGAGCAGCAGTACGTCCTCAGAAAGATCTAAAAGGTATTTAAATGTCTTTTAACTGTCCTGAACACCATCACATATTCATGAATATATTTCAGATCTTCTCATGTAGCCAATTTCCCTCCATGAAGAAGGGAGATAAACACTGAACCTTCGAATACATCGTTAAGCTTCATTGCTATCGTATCTATACTAGTGTTTATTCATATTATACGTTCTGTTTCGGGTAGGTTAATATTGCCGTGGTGAAATGAGAACTTCAGTCTTTACTTATGTCATTCATCATCGTTAATTTTACCTTTGATTAAAACTTGGTACTAGCGAAATATGCTCGATTTCCATCTCTTTATATACGTTAACGTAATACGCTTCATAGCACTGGACATTTTTAGGAAGGCAATGAAAATTTGCAAGTGTCCAAAAGTGATTCATTATTGTAGATTAATCAGCACCAAAAAAACGCAAGGTTATGCTCAGTTTTTAAAAATTCAGAGAATTACGGCAATACCTGTATCTGAGGTATTATGGACGCGCATTCACTATCCTGAGAATGGTCTTGTGCTGATCAATAACTCTCACCAGATACCATGGCGTTCATGCTAATATTTGGGTCTTAGCATTCTGCGGGCCAGCTTCCGTGGCAAGACATGTTAGAGTAACAATGATGTCTCATGGGGGGATTTACAGTAGCATGTAAAGCCTCATCCGCAAAGCAGAGATTTGAGCGATATGTCACAACAAAGAGCGTTATGTGACCTAGCATCAGTGAAACATTTATCAAATCAATAAAATAGTTTCGTTTACTGTATAAAAATTTTATTTTCATTGTAGATTGTATTTATTTTATCGAGTGTCTTATTGAAAGTTTCATGGAATTTTAACTCAAATGATGATGACCCCAAGACGAGTATGCCTCACTGCCCAATATGAATATGATTAGTTAAAAAAAGAGGGATGATAATTTAGGAAACACAAAGGAAAGGTTTCGTATTCTAAATGTATGCAATTTAGAAAATTTCTTAGGTTCACTGTCGAGTTCGATACTGACAATATGTCTTGGATTAAGGAGATTAATAGGCAAGGCAAAAGATAAAAATAAAGGTAATCCTCTTGGTATGCAGATAAAAGCACTCTATATTTAAGTCGCGCATCATTTTTATGGAATTAGCATAAGATGTCGACCTTTTGAAAGTGATGAAATGAATCTAAGCTGGACTTAATACCTGAATGGTACTGATAAATAAAAGATTTTTTAAAATTAAATCTTTTAGAACATTGTTTATTTGATAGATATATTATTATCCACCAGCCAAAAGGCAGAGCACTATCTGAAGCGCACATAAAGACTGCAATAGAAAACCCAGACAAACCAGATACCATAACGTGATGTGCTTTGTGTTGCTAATCCATTCAAAATGCAAAACTGAAGGATTTATAACTAATTCCTCATTTACTTTTAAGGCGAGTCGAAAAAGAGATGTAGATGTTTGGGGAAATTAGTCTTAGAAACAAAGAAAGGAATTGAATTAATATGCTATAATTAGTGAGACTAACCAAACTTCCGAAAAGAGCTGTAAACCGATGGAGTGATCATCGTCAACTGGAGAATCATCCACATGTGGATGATTCCACATATTATGAATAGGAAAGACAAAACAAAAACATTCGAAAGAATTGAGTGATGAATCAGTGAAGGGGGTAATTAAAAGAGTTGAATCCGAAAAGGGACGTTTCATTGCACTGAAAGATTTGTCTGATGATGAAAACATCCCTCCCGAGTTTACCACTTATTTCGAGACTGCATTATACATTGAGACGGTGAGGGGATGCGGTCTTCGTCGACGAAAAGAGACCCCACTTTTTTCTATTCAACTCTGGAATGTATGTGACCTCATTTCCAATGACTTACCAAAACCAAATTATTCGGGAAAAGGGTGCGCCACAATGCTTCGCGCTCATCGATAACATCCATACATCCAGATTTAGGGAAACTACACATCCAAATTTGTGGAAACTGTGCACTACACTTAAGGTGGGGGAAGGATTAAGCTCAACAAAAATAGCGCACATTCAACGAGGTGACTCAGCAACAACTAGAGACCTATCAATTTATTGATGCACGACTGAAGAAGATAATGTGAGATTATCAACATGAAAACCCTTTGCAGTTTTTATGAAGTACTAGCACCCCAATAGTTCCTTGCTGGACTAGTGGCTTTCGTGCTCGGCTGCCAATCCGGTGGTCTGAAGTTCGAATCTCGGCTCTGCCAACACGGAATCAGAGGAATTTATTTCTGGTGATAGAAATTCATTTCTCGATTTAGTGTGGTTCGGATCCCACAATAAGCTGTAGGTCCCGTTGCTAGGTGACCAGTTGGTTCCTAGCCACGTAAAAATATCTAATCCTTCGGGCCAGCTCAGTGGTCTGATAAAACTAAGATCTACTTAACTTAGCACCCCAATGATGATTATCTTAGTTCTCTGCGACTTATATTAACGCATATAATGTGATGCCATGATAGAAACATGTCCTACTTATTATATGCACCGAATGATGTTTATCTTTTTTTTTTATTGTACGACTAATATAAATGGACGGATATACGGCCGAATATCCGGGTTTTTGTGAAATCAAGACAAAAAATTTCCTTCTCATTGTACGTATCCCAATGACGTTTTCTTTTTTCTTTTTTTCTACGACTAATATTAAAATAATTAGCATGGCCGGATATTCGGATCAAAACGACATCTGTATAAAAAACCATCCCCTATAAATTCTACATTTATGGTCCGACTTTGGTTCAGTTCGGTCCAGCAGCTTCGCCGTCTATAGCGAATATACATACATACAAAGGTAGTCCAACCATCAGCTTTATATAAGAGATATAATGTGAGAACAACTTGTTCTGATTTTAAATCAGGTTTCGACAAATGAAAGGTTCACTACTTTAAAGAATAGTGAAGCGTTACAAGACGTTTTTCGATATACTTTTCTTCGTGATTATTGCAAGAAATGCATTGCTAATGATTCCATGTGATTTGGGGTTTCCATAAAATAGAGACTGTCGAAAAACATACGTTCCCTGAGATCCATATGCTTGCTGATGGATCTGCATGGCATTTGTGACTTCATGCATCAAAAATGATCATGGACAAGTTAATCTTACTGAAATATTTCATAAGATTTGCCAGTTTCAACTCAAGAATTTCTCCAGCTTAAGGACATTTCAAGGAATGATACTTTTTTGAAAGTGGTTCCCAAACTTTTCTGGTCGTTACCCACTTTTCGTTACAGGAAACTTGTCCATGGCCCACCACCCCATAACCCATATGTGCATAAAACCCATAAAAACTTACATAGCCTCCGATTATGGCCCCTTGCATTGTACTACGAGTACATGGCCCTAAGTTTGGGAACCACTGCTTTATGAAGAGTACCCTGAAACAATTAGTCAGTATATGGTTACTTTAAGATCGAGCCATTTATTTTGTCCATTATAAAAGATAGGTGCTGACGTCATCGATGCGGACGTTTTTATTTCCAAATCAATGCAGTTGCCATGAATTAAGATGTAAGAGAAAACAAACGTTCCAAGGAGAAGTAAGAAGACGAATTTGATTAACATGTAATTAAAATTTGATTAATATCAGTCGACGCAGTGCCGGCTGCTTTGATGAGGCATAATCACGGCACCAGGATGTGAAAGAAGAAATACACTTGATAAGATTCCTGCACGCGAAGTAATTTGTGCATCAGTTTTAATTAAGTGAATTTTTTTTCTAAGCTTTCTTTTCTTTTCGCTTCGCCAAACGTCTTCGTGTGCCATTTTCCAAGAATCTCATCGAATAAAGTTCATAAATTAATTCTTAGAAAATATCAAAATTAGTGATAATTTTACCTTACTTTCATATCCCTGTTGTAATCTCTAGTATAAATCTCTTGGTATCTAGAAAGAAAGTGGAATGATTTCATGAGAGTTCGTGTACGTTCACACAATTGCCTTAATATCCGATGATTAAAATTGTCCGTTTCTTTATAATTACTGGAAATGTGCCAGTAAGCGGTTGATCATCGCATCTCATCATAATTTACAATTAATCCAAGGAAAAACACTCAGTTATGAATAAATAGAAAGTCTAATGAGAAAAGGATCGGTAAATTTTAAGTTATGTAAATGAAACAAAATTTTGAGAACAGACGGAAAAAGTTTTATTGCGCGTAAATGCCAAATAAAATTCCGAAAACTTTATGCAGGTATACAAAGGAATAAGTACGTTAACACTTCTTTGTCGATGGACTAACTAATTTTAAGTATTATATAATGGATTTAAGTCGGAATACACAGCCAGATCTGAATGATGTACGAGTACCAGATACAAAAGAAAATCTTAAAATATTAGTTAAAATGGCTGTTGAAGTAGCAGCAAAAGCATTTAGACGTCAAAGGAAGAAAAAAAACAGGAGTGCTGATCTGCTAGTTTAGACTGTAATTGAGTGAACAACTGGGATGTACAATAAATATATAGATATGAGAAAGGTTCTTAATTGATATATGGAAGGAATAATTGTTCCTGTTCTTTTTGATCTAGAGATAAAATTCGTCTGTTGTAGACATCTTGTTTACCGCTTCCTGCCGGTAATATGTACTAATCCCTTACCAGGTTCCGAATCGGGACACAGCAGACTTAATTTAGTCAAAATAAATGTTGATTTAATATGACACTGGGTCTATAAAGACATGAGAATACTGGCAGAAATGTTACAGTCAAACAGAAGATCCAATGGAAACTAGTTCACTCTCCCTTAAGGGCTCAATACACTGAACGATTATATGAACGATCGTCGTTATCGACAAACGCACACACTATTCAGACAGTATGAACTTTCTCCGCACCGATTTCAGTCTGAACAAAGATTTTGTCTCGCGAAGACATAGCATCATCTCTAGAAGAGACGTGCACGATAGCGTTATATCGGCAGACAAACGCATACATTGAACGACCCGTGTATGACAGACTTAAAGTCGCAAGCCGGCAACCTGGTCGTGACAGATTCCCGCCGAGATTGTTCAGACCACGAAACTCCGCCCACTTTTGCATTCACACAAGCC
>NC_087201.1:66558421-66565921 GCF_015104395.2 Macrobrachium nipponense
TGAAAACAGAGGGAGGGTTGATCGATGCTATTCATGCTCTGAAGATTTACTTCCTTGTATCATCATGGTATTTCCAATAGCACTACTCTTTTCTACGGCTTATGCAAAAGGAATCAGGAAGTCTTTTACTTAAAAAAAGAGGATGAGAAAATAAGTCCTGTAGATACATAAGACGATGGTGGTAGATCCAGTTCTTGACAAAAAGTTGAGCCTCGTGATTGGTTCGGGCACAGTCATTTATCTCATATTTTCTTTTCCTTGGGGAGGGGAGTTCCTCAAACCTGTTTTTAGTTTGAACGTTTCAGCTTCTGTATGTATCACTGGGCTTCATGCAGAAAGAAAGTGAGCTCTGTTATCTGAAGATCTGCAAATCGAAAGGCAAATATATAGTATAACAGAGCGCCGACGGTGAAATTTCAGAAAAGTAGAGAGTAAACTAAGAAAAATATTTCACGCAAATATTTCCATCGAAGTCAATTACTCGAACAAGATTTCAATTCAGTATCTGATGGAAGTATTTCCTATTTTTATATTCGCTTATGAAGGAATTTATGTTAAGGGAATCAGAAACAAACTGAACTTAAGTATTCATTAAGTAAGTTGTCAGTTAGTCTTCCACGGTGGTCCGAAGTTCGATTCTCGGGTCGGCCAACGGGGAATCAGAGGAATTTAATTCTGGTGATAGAAATTCATTTCTCTATATAATGTGGTTCGGATCCCAAAATAAACTGTAGGTCCCGTTGCTAGGTGACCAATTGGTTCCTAGCCACGTAAAAATATCTAATCTTTTGGGCAGCCCTAGGAGAGCTGTTAATCAGCTCAGTAGTCTAGTAAAACTAAGATATACTTAACTTTTTTTTTTAAGTTAATCGTCCAGCAGAATACTGCATTGCTCAGAGGACTGGTCACCTAAAATTTTCACGAGGAGATCCTTTCTGAAAGAGTTCGCGTCCTTTTCTCTACATGGTCAAGAGAAACAAAGTTGCTATATTTCTTGAGAAAAGTGACTTTCCTCTCCGTGACCCCCCCCCCCCCCCACCCCCCCCCCCCCTCCCTCCCCCCGCCGGAACAAGACCAAACTCGTGGGGCGGAATGGTAAACAATGTTCCAACACAGAGTAATCCCTCCTGGCAGAATAGAAGAAAACGGGAAAAGGGGAAAGGAAAGGGTTATTTTTAAAGAATAATACAAACCTTACTGTTTCACACAAGGCAAATGTCTGATCTGTAAACATATAAGAAAGAGGATCACATCAGTTTAATCCAAACTTTTCATAATAGATATTATTACTGTTCTTTATTCCATTGCATTTTTAGCGTCACAATTCTCTCCGTTGACTCATGGCTCCATGATCTAAGAATCGTAGTTCTCATTGAAAATGTAACGTTTGGTGTGTCATTAGGTGTAATGTATATAACGGTTGTGTTAATTTTATTTTTTTTATTTCCGCGTTGTCTATATTATTCGTTTACAACAAAACACTTGTTTACTACTCTGGCAAATATTTTAGCATCAGGTGCCTCAGTCTAATTCGGGCCTGTCGTTGAAGGCGATGTATCAATGTGTTGGAGTCAAGAGTATTTCTTCATCTTACTTTCCACCCCCTCCTAATACTTGATTCATAGTGCAGCTGCGAGTTTTCCTTTTCTGTTACACCTTTCAAACCTTTTACTGACAATTTCCATTTCAACACTGAATGACCTCATAAGAACCAGTGTTTGGCCTTTGGCCTTAATTTGGTATTCAACTCAACTCAACATCTGTGCTTGAAACCCTCTCAGTTATTTGACAGAAATAAGGATGATCCTTTGCAGTGAAGAAAGTAAATGAGATCATCATCCCATCTGTTTCCGTGTTAAGTCATAACGTTTGGTGTGTAAAAATCACAATCGTTCATAGCCCTTATATATTGTTCAAGAATATAATATATGATATATCTGGATTTTCAGATGACATTCTATAATTTTACCACTTAAATTTATGTCAAGGCGTTTTTTTTATATATAAATGGGAAGGAGATTCGCTATAATATATACTCCCAATATTTTACAGTTTTTCATCATTCGCCGAATAACTGACTATTTATTTAGGCTTACATAATAATGTCAAGTCAATATACATTAAAAACCAAAGAAATGTTGTTATACTTAGTCTTAGCCTATAAAGTATAATAATGATAGCAAGCAGAAACACAACTGTGATGTCTGTCAACAACTGCAATTCATTTTATAGCTGAAAGTCAGACAATAGTTCTAGTAACTAAAAAAAAAAAAAAACAGTTGTTCACAGATAATCTTTCCTGATTTATTAAAGGCAATGTTGCTGTACCTTTCTTTACAAGCACGATAAAAATTTCATTTTCAGTCAGGTGTAAACCACTGTGTAACTCAGATCATTCTAACACGGCGTATATGAAACATTATACGTTAGAAGGGGGCAATTTCTGTTGATGTATTGCCTTAGCTGAAATTGATTAGTGAAAAGGGTACTTTAGTAACTTGTAACTAAAAAAAAAAAAATGTTTTTTTTTTTTTTTTTTTTTTTTTTTTTTACAGAACGAGATAAAATAAATGACTGTTGAACATGAAGGGATTTTCTTTTAAAAATACCGATGCCTACGTCAGAGTGCTTTTCTCTTAATTGAATTGTACAAGGACTGACATCTCGGAGACAGCGTAAAAAAAATAAATAAATGGATAAAAAAGAACTTTTTATCACCATGACTACCTATCAGTTAATTCGTCTCCTTCCATGTGACCTTTAAAACAAACGAACTATACTCTGTTTTTTTACATCTGTCCATCCGTCTGTGGTGTTTGCGTATGGTAAGGCTGCGTCCCGGGCTTTAGAAAGTTACTTTCAGCTTACATTCAACAATAATAACAATATCCTATTTCGAATATTAACAGTGTAATTCGCATTCAGTAAATTATTAAAATACTATTCAGTTGCAAATGTACACATAGCGTAACTATCTAAAGCCCGGGACGCAGTGTTACCATACCCAACACCACTGGCGGGTGGACAGATGGAAAAAAATAGAGTATAGTTGATTTTATTATTATTGCTTAAGTGAGATGTTGCGCGTGTAAGCTATACGAAAAAATATTTCTTCGGTGCAATCGACGGTATGATCAGCGGCCTATGATACTTTCAGCCACCCGTGGTGGCCTGTGTTGTTTCGTTGCTACAGTACGATCATTGCTAACTTTAACCTTAAATGAAATAAAAATTACTGATGGTAGAGGGCTGCAACTTGGTATGTTTTGATGATTGTTGGGTGGATGCTCAACATATCAATTTGCAACCCTCTCATCTCAGTAGTTTTTAAGACCTAAGGGCGGACAGAAAAAGTGCAGACGGAAAGACAAAGCCATCTCGATAGTTTTCTTTTACAGAAACCTAAAACTATGTCGATCACTTTGAGGTACCTATAATGAAACTAATGGTTGAAAGATATCAGTTTACAATGATGAATTGTTTCGAGGGACATCTTATCTTCAGTATCGTGGATGAAAATAGTGAAAAGGTGGAAATGACGTCTAAACCTATTTTATTTATGGGTTCATTATCGCTGTTTGCTGGTCATTGAACATGAAATTGTATTTCTTACATCTGACTGTCAGGTATGATTTCGTTGGCAGAGCCTGTTCTGGGGACGATGTGGACAGCAGATGACAAAAAGGTTCTGAGCCAAATTCCTTAAGTATTTGGAAGGTAGGAAAGAGCCCTGTAAGTTTTCCAGCTTTGCCGAATCAAGAATTAGCAATCAGGTTCGGACGGACAGCATCTTACCAATCACTCCCACACAGGGGCGCCATCCGGTCTCTAAAAGTTGTGGGGAGGCATTCTCAAAATTATATGGTTAATATTGGGGAGAGAAGCGAACCTGTGCAACTGGGTTTTTTAAAGAAATGAACATGATTTGGTACATTTTAATGCCATATAAAATTATATTAAGGGAAAGTTCATAAATTTTTAAGTTCACAATTTACAGATTGGCTAAAATACGGTACAAGTCTTCTGTAACGTCCTCAACATACAGTTCCACTTAACTCTGTAGAGACTACGATCAGTATTTCATATTACAAACTTTTAGAGTATAAGTAATAAGGATAAAGATAAACTTATTATGTTATGGTGCACAGAATATTCTAAGATTTACAGGACTCCAATGAGTTTCTAAGATGATAGTGGCCTGTAACAATAAAAGCCATTTAATCCAATGTGGCTTTTAATATCAAAGGTTAAGGATGGTAGCAAAAGAGGTAGTAAATAAGAGTATGACAAGAATGAAAATGTACTACGTGTGCCAGTACTTGTGGAAAACCAAAAAAAAAAGTATATAGAAGGGGAAAATACTGAATAAATTGATGTTGAATATATGAAATGAAAATTTTGCAAACAAATACGAGTACATAGTTAGATGAGAGGAGTAACAATGATGGAGGATAGAGATGCATAGAGGCAATTAATTTGTGAGCACCTCTCCGAGGATTAGAACACTAGTGCACCTGATGAAGAAATTGGTTACCTCTGGATACAGCCAAACATTATAGGTGCATTAGAAATTGCCGAACATATATGCCTTTGTGTCTGGCATTTTGTTTTCTTTTTTTAGAAAATTGTTAGCTATTTCTTGAGGATCACGTGCAACAAGACGTTCTCGGTGAACATGACAGATCATAAGATGGTGAAGCCGTTTTTGGGTCACAGTGGAACGCAGCCATGTTTTTCCATGCGCTAAGTGCACTGAACGACCGTTCAGCCTTACATGAACTTGTTGGAGAAACCAAAAGAAGTGTCAGCAAGCATCCGGCCTGTGGGAACATTCTTCGAACTTCCGGCACCATACTTACAATTGCCTTTTAGTTGACCTCGACAGATGCTCCATTGACTTGATTTTGGAAGAATTCAATTTCTTGCTTTAAGGAATCAGAAAGTACTCCCTTGATATGCCTTGAGTGACCTCTCTTTGAATGACCCAGTTAAGAGCATTTCATTTAAGTCAAGGTTCATTGTGAGATCAGATGAAGTGAAATACTCATTTAAACACTCTAGGGTACTGTCAATACCTTTGAAGAACTTATTATGCCAAGAATGGGATACGTACGCCAGTCAAAAATCAAATGAGCAATTAATCTATTTCCAGCATCTGTTATATAACACTTGGAAGAAAAAAAGTATGGGGGTGGCAATAGATATGTTGATCTCCTATTGAATAAAAAGTGAGGGGATATGTTGCCCTCGTCCCGCCCGAAGATGAAGCCCGTGTTCCCACAGCAATGTGCCCAAATTATAATCTAACAAGATCCCCTTTGATCACTGGACACGTCTACAACTGTCTTCTACAGCTCTCGGCTTGCGTATTTTCCATTCTACTGCTGTCCCTTTAAATTTGCTTGGACAGTGTTGGAAGTGTTGAAAATCTCTGGAAGTGTTATAGAGCGATCGTGATTCGTGCTACGGGGAAACGATTCAACACCTGTTGTGTCATTCAACCTTCCTTCTCCTTCCCCCATCACCTCCTCCTCTTCATCGCACTCCTCTCTTTCTCATCTTCCTACCTTCTGAATCCTTTCTTCTCCCCTATACCCATCTCAGCGAAACTGTAGAGCGCAGCTATCCGAATAGTAGCCATTGAGAAGATGAACCTTATATTAGGATAACTGCAATACCGAATCGTAGACTTCCCAAAATCAAACATCAATTTTTAGTGATTAAACCCTCACGAGAAGTTAAAAACGGCAATTATTTGTTCATAACCAAATGAACTTCCCTTGGCCCTATCACTGAGTTCTCTTCCATCGTCGACGCCCATGGGTGTGAGACTAGAGACTAGACATTTAAGCACCATCGGGGTCGTTGCTAAGGACTCAACCTGTGAAATCTGTAACAAGAGACAACAAATGAATCCCTGGAAAATTCAAGAGAGTGAATCAGCAAATTTTTAATAGTTCAAGTGTTCTGGACCTCATCTTAACATGGCTTAAACACTGCATAACAAACAACTTCTGCAAAATCCACCGCCAGCTAGCTCGGAAAGGGACAACAAACTCTCAGCCTAAGTCTCCTCCACTTCCTCCCTACACCCCTACCCCTATCCCCTATTCCCTATCCCCTTACCCTCGTTCTCAGCACCCTCCTCCTTGCCCCCTATAGTTTATCCACTCAATCCTTTCTAGATGCTGAGGACAAAAAAAATAAATGAGTAAAACTGACAGTCCTTAAGAACAACTGGATATATATATAATGGATAATATATATATTAGATATATAATATATATATATATATATATTATAGTATAGATATATATATATATATATATATATATATATATAATATATATATATATATATATATATATATCTATACATATACATATATATATATATATATATATACATATACATATGAAATGCTTGTGATGAGTGAGGAGTGTCTGTGTATGTGCATATAGTATATGTGACATGTGAGGCATATGTGTTTTGCATTAGATAGCGAATAATTAACGTACAATTCTGATTTTCTGGCGTGTCAGATTACAAGATGAGATAATGTTATGATTAGTCGAATGTATTCTCTTGTTTCATGTCACTGAAGACAAATTTTGACTGGAAAGGTAGATCATAAATTTAAGAAAAAAATTACCTCATAAGAGGAAATAATAAGCTGTAAACTTGTACACAAACGAGAGCTAATTTAATAGAGGTGAAGTGTAGTGAGAAAGGGAAGCAAAATGGAAGCTTACATGTTCATCTGTCGGTATTACCTTCTACAACTGGGAATAAGGTACGTTTTCTTCTAATGCGAAATTACAACAATCTCCTCTCCTGGTTCACATGGGGATGTAGGGCATTCGTTATATCCAGTTCTTGTTTATCAGTGCTGAGAGAGACATATTCCCTCAAAGACCGAGATAGTAATACTTCTTACTGTGGAATCCAGGGAAGATTAGAAAACATGAAAGTGCCTTAGGTTTGTTGACATAATGAGAACATCTTATCTCTTCTGAGAAAACCCGAAGGCATATACTAGTTCTCCAAAGGCGGCAGTTTCCATTTTCATTTTGCAGTAAATCTGGTTCAAAAATAAACTGACAGTTAATGTACGAAGGGGTTTAAAAGTGGATCATCTTAATTCTTATTAAAGGCATCGTCAAGTCCTATCTTATAATTATTTTTAATCAAGTATGAGCACGACATGTCAAATATCCCTTTCGTACTTTGCTCTGCCTGTAATACAAACTATGCTCATATCAACTTTGAATCTGGAAAAAGATCATAAAAAGGGATGAATATAAAAGGTGTAAGACGTATGTATTGAGATTACATACGTCTTACACCTTTCATATTCATCCCTTTTTATGCTCTTTTTTTCAGATTCAAAGTTAATCATTGGTTGTATGTAAGAAAAGTGGGTTGTGTCTATGGGTATGAGATGATGAGAAGAAGAAATAAAAACAGAGTGGTCGGATGAAGAAATACAAAAATAAGTGA
>NC_087201.1:66570921-66575921 GCF_015104395.2 Macrobrachium nipponense
CTTCTTCTTCTTATTCCTCCAGGACCGGGCTTACCAGTCCTTGGAGTAGACGGAGGCACCGACTCTGGGGAAAGGCCAGAAACGCCGGCAGGAGCAGAGGCAGTGGTAGCCTGAGGGATTGCAGGAGAACCAAAAACCCTACTTCGGTATCTGCAGCAACCGTCGTAGAGGTGGAACCTACTGCAGGGGAGGCCCTCACTCCGGCTGCTGCGACAGCCGTCGTAAGGGGAAAAACTCCAGGCTGACTCCTGGTCGGGGCAGTTCTGGCTTTTCCAGAGGAGGTGAGAATGTTAGGTCTGCCGGAGGTTCATCCTCGGGCGACAGTGGTGAGGGTGAAGAAGGAGGAACTAGTGATTGGCCATGGGCTGCGGTAAGCTCCATGCCTGTTGGAGGATCTCCTGTAGGAGGATCCTTGGGTAGGTTAGGCGCCGGCACTAGCTCGGGGCCAGGCGCAGAAGTCAAGTTCTGTGGTGGCTCTACGTCCAGGCTGGACGGAGCTTGGCACTGCTCAGTGCTGCCAAGTGGCACTGGCAGAGAGTTGAGGTCGACTGGACCTGCCTGACGGGTAGCCGGAGGTGCAATACCTCTCAGCGTGCCCTTGGAAATGGGAGACAGAGGCTCTGTCTCTTGTTGAAGGCTAGGCCTTGTGGAAAATGGACAGTGTCCGCTGCTGGTAGTTTGCTAGGGCACCTAGGCCAATTAGTAGAGTGCCCTATTACGTTACAGGTTTTGCAACAGAACTGCGAATGGTCAATCTCCCTCCTTGGTAACGGGGGAGACTGTTGGTGGACATACTCCTAGAGGAAGTAGAATTTCGATGACTCCTTGCCTTGGAGTGATTTGTTGTGGGGTTAGGACTAGGCTTTTTGGAATGCGAGGGAGACTTCATGTCTTGCCCTAAGAGAAGGTCGTAACCTCCTGGAATGTAGCTTGCAACTGCAAGGGTACAAACTTTGGAGAAATGAGGTCTGGTGACTCTCAATTGCAAGGTTGGAAGGATCAGCTTGATATGGTTGATACCTTCGATGGTGATTAGTTGTCGTCTATCGACGTAGCCCCTCACGGGGGATTCTGTCTTCCCGTATCAGGGAGATTTGAGCGCCAGAGTCTTCGTAGGCTCTGACGTGGCTTGGCTGATAATGACTTTGGAGGGGTGCAACAGTTATAGGGCCCTTAGCTGGGGGTCCTAGTGAAGAAGGATTGGTTACGGCCATGCGATGGCAGGAATATTGCAATTAGCGCACCCTCCGTAATTTGCAGACATGTGACCCTTGCGGCCACAGTCTCGGCAGAACGTGTTCCAGAACCTCTTCTGTGGCACTGGATGATAAGACCGAGATGCCCCCACAGGTTGCGAATCTGTGGAGTCACCAAGGCTGGCAGTGTGCTCAGGCACAGGGGAAGAGTCCTCTGTTGGATCACCCTCGGAAACAACGTCCGGGGTCCAACTGGTGGGGCTTACCTCTTCCAAAGGGGAGGAGGTAGGCGGTAAGTGGGTAAAGAGGCTGAGATGGTGCGGAAGAAACTTCGGCTCTGACACTGGGTCAGGGCCAGGTTCGCAAATAGAACAGGATGTCGGGGACATCGGAGGCACTAGCCTCTGAACCTAAAATTGAGGTGTGGTTATCTGGCATGCTGCAGGTGTCGGTGCATCTGGTTTAGTGGGAGCTGCGTCCAGGGGAGATACGGCTTTAGTAGATCTCGGCCCAATATCACCTGATAAACATCATGAAATTGGTTCAATACGCCCATGCGGCACAATGTGGTTTCCCTGGTCTCCTGGTCCAGAAAGGGCATTTCTCACCTTCAGAAGGACCGAAGAACAGAATAGAGGTTACCGTCAATCCATTCAACTGAATTTCTTAGTTCGTCTGGATTTTGGCACCCCTAGGCAATGCCCTTTCTGGAAATAAGGGAGCCTGGGCTTCGTGTCGGCCATGACTTGTACCCACTGATAGGCCGTAGGAGACTGTTCATCAGGCAGGGCTACATGGTAGCCTTGGAGAAGTTCACCCTGGAAGCTCTCCTCCCAAGGTAGAGACCGACTTGGGCACTGGTCGGAATCCACACATGCCCACGCACACAACAAGTGGTGCATGCAACCAACCCGCAACCACTTCTTACCGGGAGTCCAGCTCTATGGTCTGGGGCTTGGAACAAAATAGCAGAGAGATTGCGTCATCTAGGAGAGCTAGCTCATGCTTTCTCTCTTCTTCTCTTTCCTTTTCTTCCTGCTGCTCTGGCATCCTCTCTGCTTCTCTTTCTTTTCTCTCTGCTTCTGCGGCTTTCTTCTCTGATTCTCTCTCCTTCCCTGCTGGCGCGCAGCAGCCTGCTGCGTCTTTATCCACTGGTCAAGGGCTGGTCCAGTGTAACCAGCCTCCCTGCCCAGAGTTATGAGGGCTCCGAGCTTCTCTAGCTCTCTGGCAAAGAAGTCGCGGGAAGCAGGGGAAGACATTTCCCTTCAGGCTACAGTAGAGGCTCGGAAGAAAATGAAAATAATGGCCAGGAAAGGGTACTGAATGGAATAGGAGTGCCTACTGTGGAAAGTGGCACTCACTTGGAAATGGGTTCTGCAATGTGGTAATGAAAAGTGAAAAGACTGGGTGCTCGGTGGCACTTTGTGAATGGCACCCTTCTGCTGAGGTGAAAAAATCGAATGAAGTGTGCTGTGTACGTCACACTTACGGGCGTTCCCAACTTGGGAGACGTTGGAATGGGCTACCTGTAGGTCCAATACAGGTGCACGGCACTTATGAGGAGGCGTTCCTTGGTTCAGTGATCCAAAATGGCGGATACTCTATAATGAATGAGCGTTCCGTAGGACGGACACGCAGGTATAGGGCTTACCTGTACGTCTGTGTACAGGTCGCGCACTTATGAGGAGGCGTTCCTTGGGCAGCACTAGTAGTGCTGGTATTGCGGCACTTCGGGAGGCGTTCCCTTGATTGGTCCGAAGGATCACTGATCTCGTACACGGACATTAATGAATCAAGGGCGTTCCTTAAGGACGGACACGCAGGTTTGTCAGCACTTAGGGCTGGTATTGCCGGCACTTCTGGGAGGCGTTCCCTTGTTGAGTGTCCGAAGGATCACTGACCCTTGTACACGGACGGACACTAATTATTTGGGCGTTCCGTAAGGACGGACACGCAGGTTTAATGGCTACCTGTACGGCCTGTACAGGTGCAATGGCATTTATGGCGCTTCCTTGGAGCACTGGTATCGTGCTGGTGTGTCCCGGACACTACATGCAGTATACTTAAATATACTGAAGTGAAATGGCACTGCTCATGGCAGAGTGTAATGGTGGATGAGAGAAAGTAAAAGGTGGGAGTACTCAGCAGCCAGTCGATGGACAGTGTCAAGAATTAGTGGCACGTGAAATGGTAAGACCTGACGTGCACTGGTGGTGGCCAGTCCTAAACTGGTAACGACTTCCCTGTCTGGAAGTAATGAATTTGCGTGGCACACTGTGCGAATTGTGCTTGCGGTATACGCAAGTCTTTCGTGATAAAGAAAATGAAAAGACCACTCGGGCAACGACAGGTAATGGAAATTCTAGAGAAATGCTCAGTCCCTCGCTGAAGTACTCGATAAATGAAATAAATAAATGCTTGCAAACTGCAATGGACACAGGCGCGTACGTATCACGCTCAGTGTAAAGGAAAGACACAAAGAGTACTAAAATAATGTTAATTCTGCATGCTATAATTAATGGTAAGATGTAGTACTCTTGGCTTCGTGAATAATGGATTCTGGTTTTCTCTTCTCTCTCTCTCTCTCTCTCATCTCTCTCTCTCTCTCTCTCGGAGAGGGTGAAAATGATATATGAATGAACTCCCTTATATTTGAATTGAACTACTAATGTTCGTTTAATATGACGCAACTTGCGTTAAATTATCTACTTACGTTAACGTTTACTGAAAGAATTGCTTTGAAAACGTTTTATGAAAATGATAACGCGCTCGCGTTGAACGATTTTTACGTTAATGTTAGCGGCTTGCGCTTATGAAATGATTTGCGTTTCAATATGAATTTCACAAAGACGCGTTTTACATTAACAATTCTTGCAAGTGACTCTACTTTTAAGATTTACGTTAACTTTATGTAAGGACAAGTGAAAAATTACGGTAAGGATTTAAAACGATGTTAGCAAACAACTTGTGAATGGAGGCTACGTTAAGTGCGAAGTGAAATGAATTTTCGCTCAGCGCGCGATGTGAGGCGATGCGAGGTGAAACACGTGGCTGGGTTAGCACTGCTAGCGCGCAGCATGTCGTTCAAAACAGCTGATTCTCTGTAAATGCGAAGGCAATTTACAACACAAAATTCTACTTTCTTATTCAAGGCGAATTACGTTAATTTTTCTGGCAGGACGATAGATACTAGTACCGAGATCGATATTATTTACGGTTAAAACTTCGAGACTTACGTTACTTTGCTTAAATTGTTTAGATAATGTTGAAAGAGGAAACAAACATGGCTGCCGCTGTGAATGAGACGAAGGTTGGTTGAGACCGCGCAGGCGCGAGAATGCTCTAAGCTGAATTTAAGCTGAGAGGTAGCGGTTACCAACACTTGGAATGAAAACTAAGTTAAAAATGGATACCCTAACATATCACAGACAAAAGAATTGTACACTTCTTTTGCCGTAACTATTAGTAAAACACTCTAACTAGCTAGGCTTTCTCATACAGCAATAAACCCTGGCAAAGCACTTCCTAGTTTGATCTGGTCCTTTCTGGCATCTATCTGCACACGTTCCTGAGAGCTCCTACGAGGACAGCACAAAGTAACAGAAAATTCGCGGGGCAAATTGTTTGCTCGCCGCTAAAATAAAGCTCTGGCGCATTCGCCGTTACAATAATAAGATTTCTACCTACGCTCTTTTGACCACTTCAACAATAAAAATACTTAAACGTACCTTAAGCTAACATTGGTTATAGAATAATCATATTAATGAATGGAATACCTTACCGTGAGCCAGTGTGTCTTCTTTC
>NC_087201.1:66578421-66593421 GCF_015104395.2 Macrobrachium nipponense
CGGACACACCATACGTTGTTCTCCAAACTAAGCCACGAAGAATTGCAGTTTATCCTAGGAAATATTTCAATTTCTCTGATGTTTTCTCCATAATAAAAAAAAACTTTTATCTATTCTCCCTCCGCAGAGTACACGCCCTTCTAGCCCCAACATTCGCTACCTTTCCTTAGGATTGCCTTTCATAGCCATCTCAGACGCAAATCTGCAGGCGTTCATTTACAGATCTTACTTCCAAATCATAGATCATAGCATTCTGTAAATTGCTTCGTTGTAGTGAGAGTAAATTCAACAAAATGCACGTAAAAAGTCAGACAAGAATCCTAGATATAGCTCGTAACCCTTACATTATGTTTACTAATTATGCTAATGAATAATTATGCTTAATATTTTCTGTTAGCTAGATAAAGTAATGAAAACAGCTGTTTATCGTAAACTAGTATGAGCAGAGATGACCATTAATTCTTTCATAGTTTTTCATGCTTCATAAACACGTCTTCTAAAGCTCCAAAATATATTTTTTTCAACAGGAATTACATGACAAACATATATCGCAAATACAAAAATATATAAAACCAGTTTTGGTTTTTAGACTTGGTAGGGCTCTCAAGTCTGTATGTTTTCTAATTGGCATAATCTTTACTAGGAAAAAAATTTTTTTAAGAAAAATTACCTTGCAAAAATGCTCTGACTTGTCCCTATTCCTGCGCTTACAGATTATATATAGAATAAATGCATATACCTATATCATATAAATTCCCTTCACACATACCGAATTCGCAAGTGTATCGGCCCTTGTAGTAACCCTCTACCCTCCCCAGTCCGCCAGTCGCTTTGCTCTCATGTCTGTCACATTCCATGAATAACTAAAAAAATGGAAGAGATGAAAAAATAATATAACTAAATCTTCCACAACTTAGTGTTGGACAAGTAATGTATGATGCCTTTCTGTTAAAATACCAACCGGTTGTGCACAATGGTCTGTGCTAGAGAGATTGAACATGAACTCCGATCAAATCCATTGTCACTTATTTAGAATATGTTAAAGAAATCATATTCAAAATATAAATAGAAATCCTTCCCCTCCCCCCCGCCCAACCAAACCCCCCCCCCCCACCCCATAAACAAAATTTTCAGAAAACACCTGCTATTGACAAATGGAGCATGTAAATGTACAAATAAAAAGTAATTTACATCATACTTTTCATATTATGAACAATTTTTAGAACTAATGATCTAGTTCTCATTCAAGACAGAATAGCATACAATAAAAAAATATTTTGCAGATAATACGTCATGATTGTCAAACATACTCACTCTCTCTTAGATTCCAGATTCTTTCCCTTTGTGTTTTAAGTGACAGGAACAATCTTGTTACCAAAAAGTGAAGGTGGAAGTGAGTATGACCTAATTGCACCTAAGAGAAACGGATGTTTTGAAAGGCTCTTTCTCTCACTGAGAAGTCTCGGATTTTCCATTAGGAGAGGAATTAGATAAGAAACAGTTGTCCAAAGGAATTAAAAGAATTTTTAGCAAAATGACTTGGAGGAGGGAAACAGTATGGAAATGACAATAATCCTATCAATGTCATAAAGGTCATTAATATTTCAATGTATATAATTGCCGTCTTGATTAAAAAATATAGTTTTTGGCTCTCTGATTAATATAGAAAAATGCTTCGAAATAAATATATAGCTTCATAAAATACCAAAAAATTTCATTGTATCACTGATAACAACAGTAATCAAGTTTTTTTAACGTCATCTTTTTTGGTCAAATACTGGGAGAATTCAAATTGTTTCCGTGTGGAAAATTTGGCCTCTTATTTAGGTTTGCCTCTTCCAAGGCTTTAGTCGTAGGGATCAAAGGTGTTAGCAGCTGCCAATTTGTTTCCAATTGTGATGTTAGAATGAAAAGGGGGATTGAAGGATCACATGTCATGTTTATATGTTAGTCATTCATTTCTTCTCCCTGAGAGGAATTAACGCTGTGATCAGGTTCTTGTCAAAATACCATTTGTTTTTGTAATTATAATTAGAACAGAAAGGCGTATTTAATTCATATTTTAACGCAAAAATCAAATTACCTTAATAAAATGATTCCTTCCTCGACTCAATTCATATCTCATACTAATTAAATATATCAGAAAGAAAAAAAAATCTGCCTACCCCATTAAAAGCCTGATAATTAAAATACTCTTAATACTGCTTATTATCACTTACTCGGTGAGTAGGCCTACAAACTACTTTGTTGTTGTTGTTGTCGTTGTTGGGGTGGGGGGTGATGGTAGGTAGGAAAGGTCTATGGAGGAGCCTAACAAGATCTGAAAAAAGTGTTTCGCGTTGAGTTAAAGATACAGGAATTTTAGGATAGTATATTTACGATTCATTTATTAGAATGAAAACTTAAATAATAAATAATGTGCATGTTAAACAGTACAGAAAAATTATTTCTAGTAAAATATAGCGTATTTATTTCAATTTTCGTTGGTGAAACAAGGCTCTATTTGCCTGTGGACTTTAGCACACATTTGATTAAGCTGGAGGTCGGATCGCGCCTCGTTAATTATCACTGATGTATTGGAGAAATTCTAAGTCTTTTCCTAGATTTTTAGACAGCGACGAACTCTCTGTATGAGAAGGGTACGGACTGGGTAACGAGGCAGGCAGATGCCAGACTTCTAAGAGGAGCAGATTATCTCTCCTTACCGAAATAACGATGGCTTTCTCATTTCCAGGAAACGTAGAGGAGCCATTTTACTTCTCTCTCTCTCTCTCTCTCTCTCTCTCTCTCTCTCTCTTTTTACGCTTTGTTTTTCAGAACAATGCCGTGCCATTCGATACGACAACTCATCTGCAGAGGTAATGGGGAGAGAGAAAATCAGAACGAATTTGCAGCATCGCGTCGTAAAAGGTGAGTTCTTGAATAAATAAGAGAAGATAAAAAAGATGGAGATGGGTTATTATGTAACACTGATATCTTAAATATGACCGTAATGAGTCTTGAAGATTAACTTCTCGAACTATTTATTCTAACAAGAGTCAGGCTGCATTCTGGAGAGAACATTTCTGCACAATTCAGGTATCTGTTGCAAAGGAGCTCTATATTAAAATTTTCTCGTAACCAGAGTTATTTGAGAAGAGTCATTAAATGCGAGTACTCGTATATGGGAACCTCAAGGAGAGGTTCCGAGTTGCTATCCTTTAACTGCTGTAAATGGAACTGTCCAGTTAGTACTTGTTAAATTGCACCTTTCAAAACGGCCAAAAAGAAAAATGTTTAATCTTTCCAATATAGCATTTTCTAAATATCGCCATACATTTAAAAGTACAATATTAGTCAATTGAAAACTTGACCGAACCATAATATGGGAGATATGTGGGTGTATTACAATGCTACACATAGTTTGGTAACAAATATGAATAAATGAAAATATGCCGATCCTACAAACAAGAATCATGTTCTGTCAATAAATTCCGGTTGACTAAACTTTATGGAACTTTTTATTAATCTTACATTTTTTCTGTGAAGCTGCAGTCTTTATTTTGTTTTCTTGTTGTTTACTAGTCACGTAAAAAATAAACCCTCTCCTCGCGGGCTGATTTTCATTGCTGTACACAGACAGCCCATGATTTACATTTATGTTCCAACCGGTAGTATTTTCAAGGAACGACGTAAATGGGAAATATCTAGAACTATTTCTTACCTCAATAATTTACAGTGAAACGCCGAGGCCTGTCAAATACTGCACGGCATATAAAATTATCTGGCCTCTGGTGTTATGCATTGTGGGAAAGACTGACTGGGAGATGGAAGGCGGAGGGGGTTGGGGAGGCGGGTGGCTATCTATTGATTGATGTGCGTGTTTGTGTGTGTTTGCGTGCCTGTATTTCTCTCTGACTGTACTCGTAGTATAATGGCAGCATTCACGGTTATTAATCGAGGAATCCAGATTTGATCTGCAAAGTGAACAGTAGGAAAGAAAACTGCTGTGGCTAATGTTAGTGGCAATGGAAATAAATAAAGATGATAGAGGACAATAATAACAGACATGATTAGTCAGTTCTGTCAAATTACGCATCACCATTTCGGCTAAAAAAAGCTAACTTTCATAAATATCCCAACAGTAAAGAATAAGTAGCGTTTTCTTTTATCTATGAGCAATATGTTTCCAAGTCAGAGCAAACCGAGACGTCAGCTATAAGGATTCATAAAGTAGCGTCCAACTTGGCAAGTGCCAGACGCTTTTTCTATTGCTTTTTACCACTTTATACTTTGGTGGTGTTACTTTATAAATATCTGTTTTCATCCATTTCCATTTTCAGCAGGTGCAAAACTCTTACATCATGAAACTGGTGCACTGACCAACTACTAACACTGCTACACTTTAACAATCACATCACTTCATTAACAATGCTGGAAAACTATCGTCCTTATAATGATGAACGGCGGTGGAAGCTCTCGTGGGCAAAAACAGTTCCCAATTGGCATTATGGACTTTTTAATTTACAAGTGCGCAGTATGGTAGATATATCAGTTTTATGAAAAAGTCTTAAATTTGTTATGGCGATTTTAGTTTACGAATAGTAAATAAACTATTGTATGGAATTTCCAGGATACGCCTGTGCGATTGCTAGATATATTTATTAGGCTCCTTTGGACAAAAAACGTATGGTAAAACCATGAAGGAACAGTGCCTTTTTATCACATATATATACATATATATATATATATATATTATATACTATTATATATATAAATATATATAATATATATATATATATATATATCAAATCACATTATCGTGATTCATATGCATAAATCAAGCTACAAATGTCCTTTAATATCTAATTCACTCTACCTCGGAATTAATATATTTTCATATATGTTTAACCGAAGGAGAATTTCTTAGGCGATAATAGAATTGCCGGCCGACGGTCACAAACCATCAACATCTTCCATTCCAGGACTGGCAGTGAAGCATTAGCCCATACCGCCACCGCAAGAGGATATAAGTTAATGCCGCCTACCGCCTCAAACACCTGTCACACTCAGGTATTTGTAGTTTTGGAGACTGCATCAAACCCCATCGTTCTCGGTAGCGTTGTAGTGCTTTTTGCCCGAACATAGCCATTATATAAGTCATATCACATATATGTTTAACCGAAGGGGAATTCAGTTAAACATATATGAAAATATATTGATTCCGAGGTAGAGTGAATTAGATATTAAAGGACATTTGTAGCTCGATATATGTATATGAATCACAGTAATGTGATATGACTTATATAATGGATACATGCAGGCAAAAACACTACAACTCTACCGAGAACGAGGGGGTTTGATGCAGTCTCCAAAACTACAAATACCTGAGTGCGACAGGTATTTGAGGTGGGAGGCGGCATAAACTTATATCCTCTTGCAGTGGCGGGGTTGGCTAAGGCTTCACTGCCAGTCCTGGAATTGAAGATGTCGATGGTTCGTGCCCGTCGGCCGGCAATTCTATTATCGCCTAAAAAATTCCCTTTCGGTTAAACATGTATGAAAACATATTAATTCTGAGGTAGAGCGAATTAGATATAAAGGACATTTGTAGCTCGATATATAAATATGTGATATATGTATATATATATATATATATATATATATATATATATATATATATATATATATATATATATATACAAGAAATCAATGAATCATTTGCACTGAGTGTGCTTTACCTTTAACTTCTCCATTAGCTGAGCTATACTTTAGAAAAAATAAAAAAAATAACCGTGTTGAATATACCTGCTTATACACATAGGTTAGGTGCTGACCTTTCCCAACTAAACTGTCATATTAAGTTAGTCTCCCTTGTATGTAAAAGTATTTGTTACCTTTAACTATCCATATGGAATTTTACTTCGAATAACAGCTGAGATTTTCCAACATTTTATTGGGGTTCTCATCCTATAAACGTATGCAGTCCTTTAAAGTTTGCAATAGCTTTGTAAGACGAATCTGATGTTCGAGAGAGTTTTGTAGGATTTATTGTAACATTTTAAATTGAAACGCACTAGCAGTTTTTTTTCAGCCATGATATAAAATGATCAGATTTGGTAAATAGTCTCTATCATCACCATAAGTCTTTTTTTCATAATTCAAGAACTCTTCATCCCTTAGATTTAGTTTGTTGCAAAGATATTGCTCACAGTCGGTTGTATATCTGTTATAAATAAGTTATAGAATACCCAAAAGTTACTAAAAATATGGTTTAGTATACAAGCAGCCTTCGTGAAAAATTCCAGAACCCTTTGTCTGGGTGACATGGTCTAACATTCTAACCAAGATTTTTCATTGAAAACAAATATGGTAATAAGAGTGTTTTGTTTTATATTAAATTTTCTTCATATAATTCTCAGTTTCAATTTTAATCCTATATCTAGACACTTGTCTGTATTACAAAAAGCAAGGAAATAAAGTTTTACAGTGGTCCAGAACATGGAGCTACGAATGAATTGTCATGCCTGCCATATATGATGTATTGATCTTGTGACGTTATCGTAGTAGTAAACTGTGTGTGTGTTTGTTACTTAACACCATTCAGCTACGTGAGTCCACATAAAATCACTTTTATCCCATCCACATCCATAGATCTGATGAAAAAAAATCTAAGCTTCATTTTATTTACGTAATTCCACTCTCTCAGTAAATCGGACGCTAAATGGATTAGCAGTGCGCTTAAATTTTTAAGCCATTTGCATACGTAGCGCAAATAGCTTACCCCTCACAGGAACGGGATCCGATTATTCCTCGATGTATTAGGAAAGTTGTGAAATAAATCTGGTATTAATGGTGCTATTAGGAGATCGAAGACGAAATCCGTATCTCTCTCTCTCTCTCCAAATTTTTATGAAGCATCAAGCACAAGGATTTTTTTTAAAGCGTTTTCAAGGACCGTCATGAAATGTACGTCCAGTATGAAATTATTATCTATACGACTAACTCAAATGTACTAATAGGCAAGCATTTAAAAGACTGAAGTCAATAAAAAAAATTATCCCATTTGGTCAGTGAAATCATATGGATCTCCCTAAACCAATATTTTCATAGATGTTACATTACCTCTGTTCAGATTACGTTTTCCTTACTTCTATCAATACGATTTGGAATAGATGATGGGTCACTTTTTGATTGGTTTTAAATGTTTACATTTGCAAACGAAAATGGATCATTCATGAAGGTTCGCAAGTATTGTATTGTATATCATACGGCATTAACAAGATTTATTCCTTCAAGAAAACATTTGTTTATTGATATTTTCTTTGAAACTAGACTAAGACTCATAGTCTACATTTAAGGTACACATCTTATTTGCAACAGTGTATCAAATCGAAGCACAGAAAAGTGGAAGATTTATTAACTTGTCTTCTTCACTAACTAGTAATATAAAGGTTCTAAAGGAATTCAGGGAAAACTACTGCTGCAGTTAGGTTAAGGTGGCTATTGAAGTCGGGGAAAATTTTTGGTGAACTTAGCAAGACATGAAGCCTAAAAGTTGATATCATTGATTAATATATTATTATAGTTTCTAAAGTTCGAATGGGCGAACAAATAAACTCATAACCACATATAACTGTTTATTTCTTCATAGAATGATTTTGAACGTGTTTGGTGATGAATACTTTAAAGAACTTTAACGAATTTCAGACACTGGAGGAGAGAACAGGCGATTTCTTTTCACTAACCAACACTAGTCTTTTCAAGAACGTGGATTATTGCTGATATTCCTGTAAGTATCATTTCATTCTAGCCTAGTGAATCCCATAGTTAACATTAAACCCACACTAATTACAAACCACTTCAATTCAATTACTTTGGTCCTAATTTAAGCACGATGCAATCTAAAACGTAAATCAAAGACCATTGTTTTCATGGTGTTACTATTCTTAATTCAGAATTGTTGAAATATCTAACTTTTCTTCAGGTTTACGTATTAGTTTGCTGGTTACCAAGTTAATAAGACATGTATTATCCTCTGGCTTTCAACGATAATTTTCAGAAATAAGGGTGCTAGAAGTATGTAGTGCCCTAAACATGCTTTTGGGTCCCTACTGTTGTCTCCACCCAAGTACACATTAGGCCTAATATTGTTCATATTATATATATATATATATATATATATATATATATATATATATATATATAAAGTATATCATATTACCGTGATTCATATACATATATCGAGCCACAAATGTCCTTTAATATCTAATTCGCTCTACCTCAGAATTAATTATATTTTCATATATGTTTAACCGAGGGGGAATTTATTAAACGATAATAGAATTGGCGGCTGACAGGCGCGAACCATCGACCTCTCAATTCCGGGACTGGCAGTGAAGCCTTAGCCAACCTCGCCACCGCGAATTAGATATTAAAGGACATTTGTAGCTATATATATATATATATATATATATATATATATATATATATATATATATATATATATATATATGTGTGTGTGTGTGTGGTGTGTGTGTGCATTCATGTATGTATGTATTCATTTATGATAACGGATTTTCGGAAAACATATTCAAATGCACAAATAAACCCTTTCAGTGGAGATCAAATTTACGTATTTGGAAATTCATCAGGCCATTGCATTCCCTTTCCGAATGGATTTGAAAACATAAGTTTTTTGCAAATTCTTTCCATCACCATAGAAAGGGCTGTGTTTTATTGCTTCAGGCCACCCTGCAAGCTCGATTACCGTCCATCGTTCCCTCTATGGCAGGATTTATTTCCTTCCCCAACTCCGACTTTGCTTTGGGTGTAGACTGTAATTACAAACCTTTCTAACTTTTCCAGCTCCATATATTCAAGTGTGAGAAAGTTTGATGATTAGCTCTCTCTCTCTCTCTCTCTCTCTCTCTCTCTCTCTCTCTCTCTCTCTGTATTACACGCTATCACTGAGTAATGCCAACTATACACTGAATTGACATCCTAAGGTTTATCGTGGTGATCGTTTACGTGACTCTTTTGAATCGTCTGTTGAACATTTTCTGCTTTTTGAAAGTTGTGGATAAGCAGGCATATCCGCCTCCAGGTATATCAAAATTCCCCATGACTTCTTTCGAAAAAGCGAAGGGATTCGTCAAGCTCCATTTCGCTCCCTGTTTCTGACTAGGTTTCAATAGAGAGAAGCTCGTGTAGCTTTATTTTATATATATATATATATATATATATATATATATTATATATTAATATATATAATATATATATATATATATGTATATGTGTATATATGTATATAAATATATGATATATATATATATATCTATATACTATATATATATATATATATATATATATATAGATTATATATATATATACACACACACACACACACACACACACACATATATATATATATATATATATATATATATATATATATATATATATAAATATAATTAACTTTGGGGTTATTACTTTGGTACATCTATGTTAACCAGTTTACTGCCTTATTTTTTTTTTCATCTCTCTCTCTCTCTCTCTCCGCCTCATGGCCCTAATCTATAGCTAAGATGCATTAAACAGAATTTAATTAAGGCACATGAAACATAACATAATGAATTTAGTTCAACAAGTTTAACGGAAATTTTACCTCTTTTGTTCCGTGGTTATCTCCGTCATCAATATCGTTTTAGCGTAGTATACATAAGCAAAATTTTAGATCTTGGAACTATTATTTGACCAACCTCACATAAAATCCAGTTGATAACTTTTTAATATCGAAATTCGCATGAGGCCGATCGTTAATTTATCGAAAACTAAGAGTATAACTTCGGTTGTGGTTTGGTTTGTATGGTGCTTTTACGTTGTATGGATCCAGTAATTCTTCGGTTCTGAAAAAGAAATTAGTATAAATTTGAAGGTTTTAAGATCTTGGAAATCAAGTGTGTTACGAAGAGTACTCAAAGTCTTAATACAAAATCATTAAATCACATGCATATGAAAAAGAAAAAATTCCTTCTCGTAACGAGAGAGAAAAAGAGAACAGTTTTGTACTAAAGTGGTGACTGGTGCTTGTGCTTTCTGTATTTTTTGCGAATTCTGAGCTTACCGAATCCGAACGAAATTAGAGGGAGTTCCGTCCCCCTCAGTGAAGTGGAAGCCTGTGAAAAGGGGAAGCTGGTCCTTCCATTACGTTTTCCCCTAAATCATGATTCCGATACGAGCGATTGTTCCCGCACTCGCATCTCATTAGGACTAAGGCTTAATTAACGTCTGTATACAAAACAGTTACCATTGTTTCAGGGAACCAAAAGGTTATTCGGCGGGATTTCTATTCACTCTCCTGTCTCACTGTTTTCCATTTCCGCCGAGAGGAATTTGGGAAAACAGGTCGTTATTCGAACTTGAAGCTCATTCATTATCTAATATGCCTAAATTAGATACTGAATTAATTAAGTAAGGCTATACATCAAATGAGCCAAATTTCAGTCAAGGGGTTAATTAATGCTTTCAAGCTTCAATACGAAGCCCATTAGAGTAGACAGGGTTAACACCTATTGAGCAAGTCGTTGCCTTCAAAATGAAAATAATATGTACGATTTGTAACTAGAATTTAATTCTTATAATATATAAATATATATATATATATATATATATATATATATATATATATATACGTATATATATATATATATCTATATGTATATAGATATGTATATAGATATATATATATATATATATATATATATATATATATATATATATATATATATATACTATATATCTATATCTATATATATATATATATATATATATATATATATATATATATATATATATATCTATATAATCTATATCTATATCATACATACATATATATATATATATATATATATATATATATATATATATATATATATATATATATATATATATATATATCCTGCTGATATAGAAACCATTTTCACCATCATCGATCTGGTCTAAAAGAACGAACCTCCTCATCGTTCCTTAAGAATAAATCATTCATCATATTGTGTGATACTATGAAGATGCAACTACCATTAGGAATCTGAAGTATGTGAGAGACCATAGATTATAAATGTATTATACAACGTCACATCTGCAAGGTTTACAGAAAGTAAATATGTGGCAACACCTGCACAACTCCTATCCTGCTGCTACATCCAAATATCTATGCTAAGTAGCGTTTCCTGAGACTTTTTATTTGTTCGGGGGCTCAAACAAGAGTGAACGATGCTGTATGCATGGAACAGCGTCTATTTGGCTGAGTCCTCCCTGTAGATGCAAATAACGATGCAATCTCGCGGAGATGGTATTCCACTCTCAAGAGATGGGACTAGAGTTCTGACCGTGCGCTCACAAACCCTTTTACTTCTTCCGTCAGGTTCTCTTTCCTGAAGCCTGGGAACAACAGCAAGAGATCGATCAAACTCTTAGCATATTCATGAGAGAGAATATTGCAAGGCACCACCTGTCATTCCAAAGAAGTAAAAGACCGGTCACTGTTTCCATAAAATCATCGACTAAGTTCATTGGACGATTTCCAATTACTCTTATTTTACTACTTTAGTGCAGCAGAGATAAATACAGATGAAAATGAAATGCTATTCAGTTGTGAATTCCTCTTCATGTAGGGTATCAGTCTGCCGTTCAGGAGAAATATACCCAACAGGGATTCCGCAGTAATCAGAGTGATAAGTTCGTTGCTAAATACCTGAACACAGTTTTTTTTTTTTTTTTTTTTTTTTTCCTTTTTTTGATGTGGGGTGGGTGCGGGGGGGCTGGGGGGGGGGGGGGGGGGGTGTGATGTGGAGTGTGGCGGTGGGTGAATAATATAGGATAATATAACATCTCCAAAAGCTGATTTATCGACGCCAAAGCGGTAAATAAAGAAAAAATAGATCTTGTTAGGGATTCGATATTATATGAAAATTTCCCAAACAACATACAAAGACATTTCAAAATCCGTGATATAGCATTCATTTTATTTTAATCTATTTTATTTTCTAGAGTCTTCTTTTAACAATAATTCGTTTGGGGAAACATTCAATACCATTTGAAAAGACTCGAATGCGTCTCTGTTGTGTTCCAGAAATAGAGATGAACCTTCGCCCAATGCATCACAGTTAAGTTTTAGGACAAATTGGATGACCGATGGAGTCTCTCCAAAACACGAAAGAGATTTCTCCGAGTCCCATTTCACGCCATGTTGTTCTTTTCAGAAAGAAGCCATTGTTATTGGTTTCTGTATCCGCCCTGTTGCTATAGATCATTCGCTGAATGGTATTACTCTTATATCTTTTTTCTTATCTCCGTTTCATACTTGATTGAAATTCTCTCTTTCCCTCTGCCTGTGAAACATCCTAACTTTACTTCCTCAACCTATGATGAAGATCTGTCAAACTCAGAAAACAAGAGAAGGCATAAACACAGTAGTATAACACATGTAGCCGGAATTTCAGTGTGTTGGTTTCCTTTTCTTTCTGTCACATTCTTTTGATAGCGCTTCTGTCATTTGGTTTATTTGTAAAAGAACTTTTTGTAATCACAATATGAAACTTTCGAAACTGTAAAAATGAAGGTCAGTTCAACATATGAACATAAAATCGTTCTTTATCTCTAATGGTAGTCAAGTAAAAATTGACAAACAGACGTGTTACAAAGAAGTACATTCAAAACAATCCTAATCATAGGACCCGCTAATATTGGAACCTCCCACCCCCAACTCCTAAAAATAAGAACATTAAAAGAAAAAAGTCTAACTTTCTTTTTTACAGTTATTTAATATCACAGGGAATATTGGGAACAATGAGAATTAAATGTATTTGTGAAGCAGCTGAAGCGTTAGTCAGTTTTATAATGCTAAATGAATGTATCGCGTTTATTCTGTATAGTTGATCAATGAAGTTGGATAGAGGATGTTAGTCCCCTCGCCCCCTTTACATATACATATATATTAATATTTGTCTCTTCAGTCTTATCCCAACATGATTAATTGTTATTTCATTCCTGTATAGAGGACAATAACATTGTCTAGAGACACGAAGTTTTTTATGGGATTTCTCCTTCGCTTTGCAACCTGATTTTTTCTTAATATTTAAAAAAAATAAAAATAAACTTTTTCGTCATCGAATCCAAACCGCAATTACTAGATATGTGTGAAAAATAGAAGAATAAATATAAACGATTAACATGAATGGACAGAAATTGAATTTGCTGCTCTATTACTTGTCATTCTTATTACGAATTTAAATCACTGAGCTGAAATACAGTGTTATTACAAAATCCCTCCAATGTCCATCGAATCTCGAGAGACATCAAAATAAAAATACACTTTGAAAAAATTCATCTCCAATAAAAAGAGAAAAAAAAAGAAAAAAAAGAAACAATAAAATTACACTCACATCTTCATATGACTGGAACCCAAAATTGTATACGCATTGCACATATGCGTACCCTATTCACCACATCCTAAACTACATTTGAAATGTCAAAAATTAAACTTTTTCCCCATAACTTCGGAACACTAGTTTTCACGAATCACTAACCCGATAAACTGTCTGAGGTGCGGAGAGAGAGACTCAACGCTTCGAACACAAACCATTGAATCAGCAAAGAAAAACCCCGAGTTGCCTACCCTTTTCCTACCAAAAACTATATGTCTAACTAGCCAACCAGTCTCTTCGTTAGCGTACCTACAGCCTATAAAATGTATAAAAAGCATTTTTAAACGCTGCTCCAAATCTATTTAACCCCCTATCAAAAACTACATAAGCGGCAACTCTCACCTTTTAGTAGCGGGCCAGCCTTCTCTGCAAGCAATATGAAACTAGGCTAATGAGTTCACATAAATACAAAAATATGCTATTTATTTCCCAAACCAGATGAACATAAAATGGAACAAAGTGATTAAAAAGGGTCATATTTAAGAATTCAGTCTGACCCACAAAAGAACTGTAAATTGTCATTCTACTCTCCTGAATTAGTCTAAGTAATCACTCCAAACTCCCAAATTGTCAACCATTACATTTCAATAGTCAAACTTAGAGAATCCTGTCTTTAGAATAATGACATGGGGACCCATCTGAACAAAGAGAAATATCCATTATATTCCCCACCACATAATGTTCAAATAAAAAATGTATACACTTCACACTTCTCTCTTTCAAAGGCAACTGTTTCTAAGTCATAAATATGTGCCATACCTTTTTTGATGGGTCTGTACCAGCACTTGATATCCTCCGAACCGTCTCCCTCCATATCTCCATATCTCGAGCGGTTGGACCCATCATTGCACGCAAAAACGGATGTATGCATCCGCCACACCGTAAGATAGATCCCCATGGGAACTGATTGAACAGGCTGATACCATGTAATTCACCGACACTTTAGTTTCTTCTTTTAATATATATATGAATATATATATATATATATATATATATATATTACGTATATATATATATATATATATATATATATATATATATATATATATATATATATATATATCATCATTTTGTATCCTCTCGTTACATATTTAGGAGGGGAATCACAGTTTCACATAACAGTTTTAATTTACCATTTTTCATAAATTCATAAGGAAGGTCCCTTTCACAATATAAAAACTAGGATGAAATTAGGCACCAGCTTCCTGGTGGTCTTCATTGAATAGCATTTAGGTAACCCATTACGTTTGGTTTGAAAATGTACGAATGGAGTTTTTCAAAGTTGGTTGTTTTGTACTAATAAGGGTCCTTAAAAATACAAGATTTATATAATTAATTTTCATTAAAATAAAAATAAATATATTAGAACTACCTATAATAGAAACCAGAACTCTCCTTAAGTATATAAATAAGATTTTGCAATTTCTGCACATCTTACGTCCTGATAAATGAAATATCATTGTATCTGCAAAGATTCAGTAGGTATGAACGACAGGTATAGGGTAGACCTCCCCAGAAAGTAGAATTTCTCAGG
>NC_087201.1:66597991-66617991 GCF_015104395.2 Macrobrachium nipponense
AAAAAAAACCGAGATTGCTATAAAATCTGCTCCACGCTTACATTTATGTTTGGTTCAGAATAGGAGACAGGAAAAAATATGGAGAGCTGGAAACAAGAGGCCAAAGAGAACATTTCAAAACATTTCCTCAGGAACCGAAGGCAAAATACCTCCTTAGAGCACTTGGTACCAAGTCCATTCACTGAGCTACCAAAGGCACTGCAATTGTGTAAACGAAGAAACTAAGCTGTTCAAGGAGAAACAAAAGACAACTATTGAAAACAACATTGAATAAGACTGTTTCAAAAAACGTTGCAAACTGGAACTACCTTAGTACTCAGAGCCAGTTTTAAGCCTGCTTAACCAATTTGAACAGATTGAGCCCTGCTCTTTAAGCGGGACCCGAGCCAGAGTTACCATATGAATCCTTTTCTGTGTTCTAAGAGCAGTAAACTACTACAGAAAATGTGAAATGAATAATGGAGAGGTATTATGCCTCACATTATTATGCATGCAATACCAACAGAAAATTTTCATGTTAAACATAAACAAACCGTCTTAAGTTCTATAATATAATAATAATAATAATAATAATAATAATAATAAATAATAATAATAATAATAATAACAATAATAATAATAATAATAATAATAACTAATAATATAATAATAATAATAATGGAGAAACAAATCCACAGTTTATGAAAATGTACCTATATTTAAATTTAAAACTTTAAGAGATTGATGAGGGGAACCGAACAGATCCCCGAAAGCTATCCTTAAAGTTTTAAATTTAATTATATTTACATTTACATAACTGTAGATTTGTTTCTCCATTTAAAGACTCGTGCTACTACGAGAATTAAATAATAATAATAATAATAATAATAATAATAATAATAATAATAATAATAATAATAATAATAATAATAATAACAATAATAATAATAATAATGATAATAATAATAATAATAATAATAATAATAATAATAATAATAACAGTGACAAATATACCATAGTAGCTTACCTCTGAGTTCAAGATGTTGCCGTCTCAAATTCAAAGAGAGAGAGAGAGAGAGAGAGAGAGAGAGAGAGAGAGAGAGAGAGAGAGAGAACTTGAATGTTGTTGAGTTAGAATTTTCTAATTAGGCCCCCTCAATTCCTTGCACCAACCCTGAATATGATACTTCAAATGAGAAGCTGTGAAATAGCTTCTAAAACTATCGGCACGTCAAGTGAATCAACGCTTCAAATTAATGAGTCGCGGTAGGTAAAGGATATTGAAGTTTCCTAAAATGATAAACGCATAAATCAGCGACAATGACTTTTGTAGGATAGTCTAGAATCATTCTCTGTAGAATTTTGTAAATCAGTATCATTATAATAATAATAATAATAATAATAATAATAATAATAATAATAATAATAATAATAATAATAATAATAAGCCAGGACTCATGCAGAAGAGTGTGATCCTAGAAACGGCGCACATAGTAAGAAAAGTGATGGACCCCTGAGGAGGCAGGATGCAACCCGGAACCCCACGCTATTTAAATACCACCCAGTCGAATTGTAGGACTGTGATAGACAAAAACAAACAAACAAACAAACAAACAATAATAATAAAAGTTCCGGAGAGCTGAGTTACCAGAAACTGGCGAGTATGTACCATTAATATGGGCAGTAAATACCCCGGCCCTGCCCACTTAATGACGTTCACACACGAGTGGGCGAGTATGCTATTGTTTGCCGGCATTGTTACGTGATGGCGGACCATGTTACTCCTGTTTAGAGCTAGTGTGCCGTAATGCCTGTCACAGGTTTTATTTAAAAGGAGTCAGTGCATACTGTTATGTCTATAAGTTTTATGTAAACACCCATGCGTGTATGAAGTCTTGAGTATACTGGTTATTTGTTTGCTCCCGCCACTCCCCCGGGGGTGTTGGTGGGGGGGGGCGGGCAACACCCCCCTAAAAAAAAAAAAAAAAAAAAAAAAAAAAGTGAGCCTACGCTAAGATGCTACGAAGTGCCTGCTGAATAAAACAAAGATACAAAGAAAAAAAAAAACTTCCCCTTTCATAAAATCGCTTGTCAGTTTAACACTAACGTTAGGAGCTCTTGATAAGTTTCGGCAACTCCTCCAACTCTCGAGCGCTTCCAGGCTCATTCTAAGGTTTTTCACCAACTCCCTCCTAATCCCTGTCACTTCCCGTGCAAACTTGAAACTTCCGCTGAAGCTAATCGATCGCGAAAGCAATACGTTTTTCTAGTCTGAAGCAGGGCTAGAATTACGAAGTTTTCATTTACGTTATTTCGAGGTAAAACAGCATTCAAGTACCAGACTATTATATATATCGATTTAAAATATAAAATCACCTCTCTCTCTCTGTGTGTTTGTCTGCCTCTCTTCCAAAAAGGCAGATACATAAATAGACAAACAAGAAAACGATTCTCCATGATATCTGACACATTAAAACGTGCATTTCACTAAAATCCTTTATATATATACACACACACACACACACACATATATATATATATATATAATTTATATATATATTATATATATATTTATAAATATAATTATAATATATGTATATGTGTGTGTGTGTGTCTGTGTGTGTGTGTCTGTTTGTGTGCGCGCGCGTTTGTGCATTGCATGCTGAAAAACATGCAATTGTGTAAGAACCCTGCTTATATCATATTTTCAATGGTGCTCTTAACCCTGTTGTCCCTTGACGAATTTTAAAATCTCTTCTCTTTCACAATTTTTTTTATATCTTTACATAGCTTCAATTCTTACATTTTATATTTCCTACGGCAGTGCAAACCATTTACTCCCATGCATCTGGCGTTCATCGACCAGTAATTCATTGCGTCATGTTATGTACCATCCTGCTTCGTTTACAGTGTCACAAATACTTCAAAAAACTTTCGTGCCCTTTACTCAGCATCAAACAGTTCCATCACATACATTGTTTACCAAAAGGTAAGAGCTTTTCTTTTTTTTATCATGGGGGCTTCTCTAAGGGTGATAGAATTGCTACTATATTTTTACAGCTTTTGTTGACAATTGGATATTCAGCATTCAGCAAATATGACATCAAAGCAAATTTCGTTATATTTTCCTTTTTCATACATTGAAATCGTATGGCTATGCCAAAAGCAGAATATTTTACCGTAAACAATGTCATATGTCAAATAACCAAGAACATTTTGGGTAAGAATAGCTCTTACATTGATTACAATCATCTATATACATACATAATAACTTCCATTTCCATAGGTTGGGGTCATAACATCACTGATGAGTTGTTTATATCAATATTTTTCTCATTGTTGTTACTATTTTCGGATATCACCAATTATTCGACCGGAATTGAAAATCCCAGATGAAATTAGATGGTCTCTAATTGTTTCCTGTATAATGTCTTTCCAGCTCGAATAACGGTTTAATTAGAAAACTTTTTATTATCGCCGAATTTAATCACCAAGAAAGCAGAGGTACACCAGACTTATGGGAGCCAGATAGCAACTGTTAGACCTGAATCGAATACATTTCTAAATTTCTCAACTCTAATTACGGGGTCAGGAAATAACAGTAATTCTACTTAATAACGAACAGGTTAAACAATCAGAGTATTAAAAATTAATTAACTATAAGTATATTCATAAAATTGAAAAGGTTTTTAATGATCTTAATTTATATGCATCAAAGCAGAATCAATATTGAAAAAAATACGAAATAGTTGCAGTAAACAAAAATATAAACTTCAGCAAATACGTAAAACTCTTCCTGCTCAGTATGAGCTTTTTATAAGTAAATGGCATTTGTAATCCACTTTCATAATTGATTTCTTTTATTTAGCGTGTCTTTTATTTCATCCTCTGCATTTTAATAATTGCCTCATCAAGTAAATTACATAGTATTTTCGTCACGATATAAAACCAAAAATTTATTAAAATTTTAAAACAATAAGGACTTCTTTATTCATGTAAAGTTCTTTTAATGAAAAAAACTATTTTTCTTTTTATTTTATTTTTTTGCTCACTAATAAAGTCAATAGCGTCCAAATTAGAACTCGTTGCGTGAGAAAATGACCCAAGGAATTAAAAGCACAATAATTTATAGATTTTATGATAAGGCCATATTCAAAATAAACCTCTTTGTGCCACAGTTATTTTTAATTTGATGAAGAGAACTATTATAAAGAATTATAAGAGAAAATAAACTAGGAATGCTTTCATGATTTGGAGTCTAAGTTGCATAACATCAAATATTTTCAGAAATGACATGAATAGTCTCATGAGGACAATATCGTCTTGAGAAAATACAATACTATATCGGTCGGCAGAATAAAACTTTGAATAATCACAGAGTCAGAGTAGGAGGAAAACTAATCCAAATGGAAAGGAATCTTAGATTACGAATCTCATAATTGAAACACAACATTCTCTCGCAGAACTACAATAGAACTTCATCAAGTACTGCTGCATATAGAACGCAACTTTACTATAAATCTTACGAGATTCGTCCGTAATATTTTTGGAAATAAATACGTAAAGAATAAAGGCATAATTCTTCCTAATTAAAGACCCCTTTGAAGATGCTATATATGCTTTAGAAGTCTGTTATACTAATAAGAAATTGCAAGAAGGAATGACATTCATATATGTGACAAAGTTGTTTGGATGACACACGAGTTCAATGCAACAGTGAAAATATTGAAAATATAAATCAGCAATATTATAAAAGGAAATATAATGATATATCTGCGATAATTTAATTAAGACTTGGTTATATTCAAAGATATTTCGAACATAGCTATAATTCATTAGGAACACCGTAAATGTGGGAAAATTGTCGCTATATTAAAATTAACAATCTTGGTAACCAAAACATTTTAGCCCATGAAATAAATAAGGAAGTGTATTTTTTATTATTGTAAAAGAACTAAGAATAATCAGTGCCGTATAAACTAAACATACATTACGATTTATTCATTAAGAAACTTAAACAAAATTTGCATTCCTAACGTTTAACGCTCACACACACATTCTGAAAGAAAAAAAATATTACAAAGAAAGCTCACTTACAAAAATAAGAGTTAAAGAACATAAAACGACTTGAGCCCATACAAAGGTCACTCATTACATTTGAGGATGATATTCAGATATTTAGAAGCTCGGGTCATCAACAAGAATTACTCATTTCAGAAGTTTTTCACTTTAAAGAACCTTGGAATATTTTGCACAGAATGTGGTCAAGAGTTTATAGGCCTTGATCTTTATTAATGTTACTTTTCAAATTTGCTAGAAGTTTGTGCAAAAAGGACGTTATTCTCACGGCTAGTTGTAACTCGGTATGATTTATCATGACAAATAATTCTCTACCCGTCTGGCTCAATAAAAATAATCATAGTCGAAATGTGAGATTCATTTGGTTCTTATAGGCCTTGACAGAAATTTATGTCCATGCAGCCTCAAGATCAAATGGAAGTGAAAGACAAACGATAAAAGAGGAAGTTAAAGGTATCCGAAGAAATAGTGTCGGTGTGGCAACGCTACGCAATATTAGTTTAGATGGATCTAACTGGGTTCAGTAACGCGATTATAAATTCGACATACATATACATAAATGGGGAAGGACAAACTATTTTTATCTTAGTACCATGAAGTGTTCTCTCTAGATCCTCTGTAAACTGACTCAAATCATGTCACATTTTCCGATTTTATAGCGTAGGATATATATATATATATATATATATATATATATATATATATATATATATATATATATATACTATACATATATACATATATGATATATATATATATATATATATATATATATATATATATATATATATATATATATATATATATATATATATATATATATATATATAATATAATATATATATATATATATATATATATATATATATATATATATATATATATATATATATATATATATATATATATATATATATAAAAAGAATCATACAGATAGCAGACCATACCAACATCCAGGTTGAAGAGATAAAGTCATGTCTTTCACAAGTATCAAGTTTATTACTCCAACATTTCACTTCTCATGAAGCATCCTCAAGGCTGGAAAATTACAGACTTTGAATACTAAAAAAATTACTTACGCGCATAAAAAAATTTAAAAAATAAGAATTATTTTTACATTTACAAATATATAAATTAAAGCAAGAACCCGAAAGGAACGCCTATCAAGGTAAGAGTTAAAAAGTGACTAAAAAGACAAGGAGAAGATAACTACTCGTATATTTATTTCTCCTTGTCTTTTTAACTCTTACGTTGGTAGGTGTTCCTTTCTAGTTCTTGTTTTAATTTTTATATTAGTAAATGTAAAATTATTTATTATTTATTTTACATGTTTTATGTGCGTAAGTAATGTTTTTAGTATTCATAGTCTGTAATTTTCCATCCTTGTGGATGCATCATGTAATGTGAAACGTTGGCATAATAAACTTGATACTTGTGAAAGATTTGACTTTACCTCTTCAACCTGGATATATATATATATATATATATATATATATATATATATATATAATATATATATATATATATATATATATATATATATATATATATGTGTGTGTGTGTGTGTGTGTGTGTGTGTGTGTGTGTGTGTGTGTGTGTGTTGTGTGTGTGTGCGTGTATGTTGTGTTCTTGCGATCCAAGTTACTTTTCTGACTATTTAATTAAATTTTCTGCCGTTGCCAACCAGGAATTTCAGTTGTTTTAATCACCAAGCTGCCAATTGTACATATGGAGACAATATCTTTGTGAATGCGCAGCAAATTAGTTCAACATCTCTCTCAGACCTGGTTAAACACTACAAAAAGTATTCTTTCGGAAGGAGTCACAAAATATATGAAAGCTAGAATCATTCAAGAGAGAGGAACTGAAAGTTAAATTTATAGGATCAAATCAGCAAGGGAATTTCAAGATTAATGAAACGAATAAATTCAGTGAATACAAAAATCCAACATTACTTATACTTCTTGCGAAAATAGACGGGGATGAAGGGAATGGGAACCAAGATCATCAAAAGAAAAATTGAGACAATCTCAAAATGAATATTTTCGCTGCTCGCAGATGCTCTTTCCTGCATACCTTGATCTTTTCTCTTCATTCTTTACGCTCTACTTTCCTTTCAAGTCTGGAATTGGACTGCGAAAAAATTTGTCTTAACGTGAGAAAAATTAATGAAACTCCCAGGTGCACCCGGCAGAAGAAAGCACGTCCAAATGCAAACACACTTTCATATATATATATATATATATATATATATATATATATATATATATATATATATATATATACGGGATACAATCCATAATGATGTAAAATCTTAGTTGCAGTTTTATAAAAGATATTATTTCCTTGTACAGCAACTTATAGCTTTCGACCACAGCTGTGGACTTGTTCGCTAAGAAAACAACTTAGAGGTACGACATAGTACCTATATATATATATATATTTATATATATATATATATATATATATATATATTTATATTATATACATATACATATACCATATACATATACCTATACATATACATATACATATACATATATATATACATATACATATACATACATATATATATATATATATATATATATATATATATATATATAATATATATATATATATATAATGGAATTGTCGCTTCTAGAAAGTCGGATCTTTAATAAAAAGAGTATGGCCAGCAGAAACTTGGCATTTTTCGTTAAAACTTTATTTTTATCCAACGCCTACGTTTAGGGATACAAATCCCATCTTCAGGGCTAAAAACAGGGAAAAATTAAAATTCTATACATTAAATCAGAATAAAAATGGGGCACAGTAATAAATTATGTTTTTTTTTAAATTATATAGATTAATTAACAATATATCAGTGAAATTCGAATTTTATATAAAAGTAAGACGGTAATTAATTGAATAAGCGATCAACAGTAAAAAGCAAAGCTACTAAGTACAATGACACTTTCAAAATATATAAACAAAGAAAACACTTAAAAACACAAACCATACGAGAACAACTAAGAAAATTACATTATTACTGAAGACAGGAGAAAAATATTGAATCCTAACAGGCAAAAAATTTCTGTATATGATTACAAAAGGAGAAAAAAAATAAAAAATAAATATATATATATATTATATATATATATATATATATATATATATATATATATATATATATATATATATATATATATATATAAAGGCGGACACAAAGCAACAAATAGCGAAACGAGAACTCACCGGTACAGAAGTATAGATAAGACTGAATAAGTATTATTTATTTTTGACAAAAGGGGAGAGGCAAATACAAAGGCGAGAAGGTAGATAGGGCGAGTGGTCTATTAGGTAATGTCCAGTTGTACAGCAGTTGAATGGTTGTTGAGGGTTGGTGACAATTGTTTAATGAAGAGGGACTCGAGAATGGGTAACGACCGGTTATCTATTGCTTGGGGTAAGATTTTAAAATCAGTGTACTGAATGCTATGTTTACATTTTATTGCATGGTTGCGTATTGCAAAAAATTCTTTCTTAGATAAAGTTACTCCTGTTCGGTGACTGACACCCCGATGGCAATCGATGCGAACCTTCAACAGCCGACTCGAATTACCGACATAGGTTCCCAAATTACATTTGGATAAGTGAACAAATATACCGTTGAAGATCGCATCAACTGCGGTAGGGTGTCCTTGAACTTGAAAAGACTTCTGATTTTTAAGGGGTTCTTGAAGATAAAATTAAATCTAACGTATGGGTACATATTGCTGAGTACCACGGTGAGCTCTCGTTTTACAAGTGTATATGTTGAACAAAAAGCAAGGACATATACTGTTCTTTTTTAGGTACATTAAAAGTGGGTGTTTTCGGTTTAACAATGTCATTTAAAAACTATCTCAAGATTCTCTCAAATAGATGGGATGGATAGCAATTTCTGCTAAAATAGTTTTGCAAGAAAACTACTTCCTCATGGAATTTGACCCAGTTGCATGACAAATTATAAGCCCTACACAATAATGCCTTGCATGCATTAAGTTTAATTAATTAAGTTATGTATTTGTGATTGCAGGTTTATTTTTAATGGAGAATATTACCAACAGATATTTGGTATGGCCATGGGTAACCCTTTATCACCTCTCATTTCAAACTTATATATGGAATTTTTTGAGAGACAACACCTCCCGAATATCACACTTATCCCCTTAAAATGGTACCGATATGTCGATGATATCTTAGTAGTCGTACCTGGTGGTATCGATGCAAATGATTTACTGTCTAAATTGAATAATTTAGTGCCATCCATAAAATTCACTGTTGAAATTGAAAATAACAATGTCATCCCTTTCCTAGATGTATTAATACATAAGAATCTTTCCAATGCAAATTCAGTATTTATAGAAAACCCACAAATAACTTAACATATGTACATTTTTATTCTGGCCACCATCTTAAAATTAAAATTTAAATTTTTTCTTCTATGTTCGTACGTGCTTTGCGTATCACGAGTCCACAATACCTGGACCAAGAAATAGAATACATAAAAAATATAGGAAATGATCTCTGCTACCTACCTCATTTAATTGATTTATGTTATCAAAAAGCTCATAAAAAGTTTTATAATGTTGCTATTAATGAAAAAGAAATGCCTAAAAATGTACTTAGCTTACCTTATTTTCGTGGATTTGAAACCATAAAATCAATATCTAAATCGTTTAATGTTAATGTAGTGTTCTCTTATAACAATACCATTAAAGATATGCTAATTAAGAATAGTCCCGTAACAAATAACAACATCATTTACAAAATTCCTTGTAAGGATTGCCCATCGTTTTACGTTGGTCAGTCTAGTAAAAATTTATGTGTTCGGATTAAGCAACATATGTATTCAGTTAGAACAGCCCAGACTTCAAATGCACTGTTTATCCACCTGAGTGAAAAATCTCATTGTATTAATTGGGGTGATACCTCGGTAATTGCTAGATCTAATGATTATGTTTCAAGAAATTTACCGGAATCGGCAATTATACAAATCACTAATAAAAATAACCTAAATCTTAGTCTGGGAATGTACCACTTGGACCCATATATTTGTAAGATGTTTATGAAGGACCTCAAAATAAATGAACAACTAATAAATTAGTCCCACATGTATATAGTTATTATTTCTCTCTCTCTCTCTCTCTCTCTCTCTCTCTCTCTCTCTCTCTCTCTCTCTCTCTCTCTCTGGTTCGATATTCTCTCTCCCTCTTTCTCTTGCTCGATATATATATATATATATATATTTATATTTTCTTTCGTCTTTTCATTATTAATAATTTTTGTTGGGAAAATTTGTGTAAAAATTCATGATATTAAATTTTATATGCTCCCGTGTTGTTTTCAAAATGTACTGTTTTTCTGGAAGAATCACTTGTTTACTACGGGTATCCTTCAAGGTGTGGCTAGCCTACGGTGACTCCTCTCTGTAGAGTGAAAATCGCTCTTATGGCTAATCTGGTAGTGTCAGTTTGTATATTGAGCCTTCTTTTGACTATGGTGTGTTCTTTGTAAAATCAGTATGCCTCAGTAAAGGGTCCGAATAGGACGAAAGTACTCGGCTATCTCGTTTTTTCATTTTTTTCGTTCGTGGCAAAAAAACACCTTTTTTTATACATAGCATCACGTTTTATATACTTCGTGATCAAGTTATTCATATCATATAGTATATATATATATATATATATATATATATATATATATATATATTATATATATATATATATATATATATATATATTATATATATATATATATATATATATATATATATATATATATACTCTCTTACTTTCACCTTAGTTCCTAAACGTATAATTTTGTTTTCTGTTGTAGCGCCCATGTGTGTGATTGTGAGGCCCTACACACACACACACAACCACGACCGCCATTTTCCTGTGAGAACGAGGCACGTCGAATAAGGAAACAGTTTCTCTCGTACATCCTTTTGTACAGATATCTCTGTTGTCATTACTGTCACGACCCTTGTATTTTTACCCTTCTGTGTATTGTTGTACCATCTTTCCAATCATATATCTGTATAATTTCCAACCGAATCTCCTGTATCAATTCACAGGTATGTGAACAAACACAGATGGCCTGAATTTAATCCTTTCTTCGATCTGTTAAAAGTCGGGAACTACTTTGCGGCTCGCATGAGCAATGGAGTGTGAATATTCTGTAAATAAATCAGTAAGCACCAGGCTCAGTACCTCATTAGTAGCTCGGTCACACTAGATAATATCTGTGATCAGTTTTCTTTGCATCAGCTTTTTGTAAACTGCATTATTCTTCGTAGGATATGAAACTAGATAAATCGAGCGTATATCTGTATTTTTGCCCAGAAAGTAGCAACGATTTTAAGAATGAAAGAAGCCAGTAAAGTCCTCCAGTCGAAAATCAAAACCCAGTGTGATGTTATGTATTGCCTCTGACTCCGATTTCCAATTTAAAAACGTTTTCAAGTTTGAAATGCAGTCCGTTCCAACTGGTCTGGGACATCCTCTGGGATGAGGCGAGGAAATCCCCACATTGTTGTAACAGGATTAATGGAGCTTTTTTCTCCCTTCGGGAAATCTTACTTAGTGTATTTAGGACTATTTAATAAGCATAAGCTTACTTGGAATTCGGCCGACCGGCGGCATTCCTGCTAGAGAGGAAGAAGTTGAAAATATTAGAATATCCAGATTACGACAACGGGACCCTTGTTCGATTGTATGCTTATTCTATTCATGTACGTAGGCATATACACGTTAACATATAATTCTATTTAAGAAGCTTAAATAAAGGACTTGCGAATCTTTGGTTTCTAAAATGAGGCGAATTATTGCAAATGTGGTTTTATAAAAAATATTAACGAACGAATGATTTTTCCATTATTCTTATTTCGAATAATAATTTGGATGAATGAGAATAGATTGTCATTTATTTAAGAAATGCACAAATAATTAATTTCAGAGATGAAAATTCTGATGCCTTTCAAATTATGGAGGCTAAAACACCGAAGCTGCGTCGAACGAGAAGAGTACCAACGGAACAAATTCATATTCAACACGCCCGTCTGCGGCTAGGCAAAGGCAGTATCTGGAATGAACAAGACCTAGAATAGCGGCACTTTTTCGGCAGGTACCTGTTCGTATCTGGGATGAAGCAAAGGTGGATGTATTCAAGTGAATAACATGGATGTGAAGCTTGCTTTGGGTGTGTGTGTTCACAGAAAACGGAAAGGTAGCTCTTGCTTTTTCTGTTGCCTTTTGGGCTGGGTAGAGGTTGAGAATTACTCATGGGGTGAGTAATGTCAGTTATTTTTATATCCCCTTCTTCACAGAAACACAAAGCTAACGTTAACCAGTCTTACCTTCTAAATACTGGAGATTCGGTACTTTTGTGGATATAAATAACTCTGTCAGGCCTCTTTCTCAGTGTAAGTCTGTTTTGCCTCAATAAAAACTCTCTTAAAATGGTACCCTCCTTCCTTCATTTATTTTCTTTCATATTATATTCAATTCTGAAACTATGACTCACCCCTTTCATGTTGCGATTAGCTTAGTATCGTTTTCAGTTTCATATTTTATTCCAGAGTCCTCCTATTGGCCTAAGCCATATGATGCTATCAATGTGTATCCTTACCTGACCCCTGCTTCCCATTGGAGGCATATAAGATGATTCTTTGGGGAAACGGGTAACCAGGTTTATGGGAAACAATGAGAGATGAGTGATAGTCTGTAGGGGGAGGGTAGGGGGGGAGCTCATGGAGTGGCCTTCCTGTTGGGCAGATGGTAATTTTATAGAATTTCCAGTTGATGAGTTTTTTTTTCTTTTTAAGGTAGGTAAATTGCATAAGAATAAATTCACAGATCTAAGACCACTATAAAATATTTTTACCGGATATTGACTTTTGTAAATAAGAATATTTTACGAGCTTCATGCCTATGTAAATTCAAGGTGTTACTTAACAGGAATTCATTCAAGTAAACGTTCCTCTTACAGGAGAGCCTCTCATATTGAGTACCACCTTTTCCCCAGTCTACTTAGTCCCAATCGTCTGTCGTGTCTATATTTTTATTGACTGATCACAATCTATACTACCATTACGAATATGAAACGCAAGGTTAAAAATTTAAGGCTTTCTTTATCAGTTGAAATTTGCTTCCTTAGGCGATTACCTATATAAGTAAAAGCAAGATAATATGCATCTTGTCTTTTATTTGAAGTTTTACAGTGATATTTTTATATAGAAAATTCATCTCTTAAAGTCCATTTCGTAATCCTGACAGGGCAAATAATTTGTCTCTCAGTGGTTGCAGAATATAGAGAAACAGATTTGTTGTAATGATTGATGATAGAAATGTAATTTTCAACGAGAAACACGAACACGTCCTTATAATTGACATCTCGGGTGAATAACAAATTGATTTTGCATGAATTTTCATGAGTCGTGTTTTATGTTATACGAAAGATGAATTATAGATAATATCCAGTGTTAATGTGGCATTATTTGTTTCTAAAGCAAAAATAGTTGTCCTGAAAGCGTTGTGATTATTTCTTTGTACTTATAGCTACGTCCTTGTTCAGAAACAGCTTCAATCTTCAGTGTATATTTCGGAGAAATGATTTTAATTCGCTTTTCTTCAATGCTGCTCAGAATTTCAGTGACTAAGCAACCAACAATGTACACTACTAATGGTATCTTCCCTTTCCGAGATTAATCCGTAATATATATAATTATGATAGACAGGGATATAGCAACATACTATAATTAAAAATAAACATTTGCATTTTCTTTCAAAACAGATTGAAAATAATATTTTCTCTTGTCATGTACAGTCATCAGCAATGATGGGCCGACAAGAAATTAGAAACTGATGAAACCACCATATGAGAGCATACAGAGTATTGTACACAAATTAATGAAAAACCTTTCCATCGCCATACCAGATATGTGTACGATCAAAGGGAAAGTTGTAATTAGCAGAGAAGAAATGCTATACGAAACAGTAAAGGGATGTGGACTAATGATAATTGAGGTAATTATAATGTTATCCATATAGGGGGGTGTGAAATTGATAAAAGAATGAAAGGCATTTTTTCCAGATATGAAACTGTATAATGAGACAACCCAAGTGGCCAGTTATGCTCAAAGATATATACAATTTATTTTATTCCTGATATATATATATATATATATATATTTATATTAATATAATATATAATATATAATTATAAATAATAAGAATAACATATATATATAATATATTATTATATAATAAGATATAATATATTTTATTTAGCTTATATATATATATAGATATCTTATATATAATATCTTAAATATCTAATATATATATATCATATATATATATATATATATATATATACATATATATATATATATATATATACATATATATATATATATATATATATATATATATATATATATAATATATATATATATATATATATATGTATATGTATATATAATATCTATATTATCTATCTTATCTATCTATATATATATATATATATATATATATATATATATATATATATATAATATATATATAATATAATGTATATACATATGTGTGTGGTGTGTGCGTGTGTGTGAATCTCGCCACTACAAAAGAAAGCTTATGAAAATTCGTGAAGTTAAACTTCATTTTATCTTATTATCACTGATTATACTCGGGCTTTCCTTGTATAAAACCTTCGATCGGGGTAATCAGAAGATAGCATCTACGAGGAAATTTTCGCCAGAAAATGCAGCAAGTTGAATATTCAAGAGAAGAGAGCTTCCCATTATCAGCTGTCTTTTTTTCCCAGACGGCGTCTGAACTTCCACCTCATTCCATTAACCGGGAACTATCCTCGAAATGCGAAAGAAGTTAAGACTGGAAGAACATTTTGGTACAATGCTAGTCTCCCTTCTTTTCCAAGTTCCACAGTAGTAAAAAAAAATAATAAAAACACTTAAACAATGTAAGATATTCAACGTTGTAATCAACTCTGCCGTACCGATTTTAGACTGCAAGCGAATAGAAAAAAAAAAGATTCTCAGCAAATATTATCTCTCTCTCTCTCTCTCTCTCTCTCTCTCTCTCTCTCTCTCTCTCTCTCATTTCGGTGTCTGGCGTAGGCTGATTTGCTAAATTTCTCCTTATCATAATTGGGAGAGAGAGGAGGAGAATGTGAGAGAGAGACAGAGAACGTACTTGGAATGCCGGCTTCATGTCACCTGGACAGTCTATAATACTGGCCACACCAGACAACAACACCCACCTTGGACCACCAACACCGATTAGACCTAGAAGATCGCAACGTCTCCGGGACCGATTTCGTCACCAACCCGTGACTAATTCAAACTATCTCACTAACAAATCTATCAAATGTACAGGTGACCCCAAGCACCGCCTGCTATATGCACCTGTGTAACTTGCATGTGAAACTGTTCACTCTTCGCAAATAATAATAATAATAATAATAATAATAATAATAATAATAATAATAATAATAATAATAATAATAATAATAATAATTATAACAATATTAAATTTCATTGTCAGCTCAAGTCCATATACATGGAATATACAAAGTACAGACAGCAACATACACAATCTAGTTACATGAGATAACATGATAAAAAATGAATAAACGGCAATATTCATACAGTTGCTGAAGTGGTAAAAAAAGATATCAATCATGATACTGGTAATAACAGTAATAATGTTGGGATTAGAAAAATAATAATAATATAATGATTAAAAAAGAGCTCGTTTGTCGAAATGTCAGAGGTAATAAAAGTACGACAGCAGGAAAACTAACTGAAGGAGTATATTCATTTACATTATCATAATTTCCATTACTTATTTATGTTTGTATATTACTATTCCTTTTCTACCATTAAAATTTTTTCGTATAGAATGAGGTTTCTCGTCATTATATATCATTTTCACTACGTCCTTATTCTTAGACGGGTTCCTTTTTCTCGTTTGATTCATTGTTTGCGAATAAACATAATGCATTTTTTTTCCTCTAGTTTGTTGACAATTTCATTACCTGTCACTCAGCTTCCACTATATTATAAAGTGAATCAGTAAATGTAACAATTACGAAAAATAAACTGATTTCAGATTAAAGTGAGCTTCCCCCCCTGCCTCCCAGAGTGGATCACGCACACACCCCTCACCGTCTTATTACCCCTCTATTTTTGTTTGTATGGTGTTTTAACGTTGCATGGAACCAGTGGTTATTCAACAACGGGGACCAACGGCTTTACGTGACTTCCGAACCACGTCGAAAGTGAACTTCTATCACCAGAAATACACATCTCTAACTCCTCAATGGAATGCCCAAGAATCGAACTCGCGACCACCAAGGTGGCACGCCAACACCATGGCGACTATGCCACTGAGGCGCTCTTCCCTTCTATTTACCCGCCTTATGGCATTTGTAAAAGTTATGTATTATATTTGTTTCTTACATCGAGGTATATGCTTCTGTCTCCTCCTTTTGGACGGTACGCAATGAGCTCACGTTTCGTTTCTTCTCTGTAATTCCAATTAAAGAACGGAAGAGTGTTCCAAACGACCTGACAGCATCCTAACCACACCGCTCGCTCGATGTCTGCCGCATAAACAAAAATCAAAGCCTCGAACATGTCGGACGCTCCCTGTTTGTCCGACAAAGGAGCGTTCGGAGAATGATTTTCTTTGGTCCAATTTCACGCCCGCCTTTCTGGCACATTCAGGGGCGCCAGTAACATATGCATCAAACACAAAAGCTTTTGGACCGAAAATCTCACATTTAAGTTGGAATCTCGCAGATGAGTCTGAGCAGAGATTTCCTTCGATTTTGATAAGACGTTTGTATTTTTTATTTCTGTATCGTTAGATAAACAATTTGGAGTATTTTTTAAAGGTCTATAAACTCACTAAAATCTCTATTCGTATAACAGTTACTCTTGACTTCCATTGTAGATACAATTGCTCTTGAAGTTTCCGCTAACAACTACGAAAAGTAATTAAACCAATAAATAGATAAACCATAATGACATAGATTATGTCGTGATAGTTCTGTCAAGGTAAAAGCTCAAAACACGTGCAAAAATAGGTCCGTGGTCACTTAAAGCGAGACAAATGATGCTTCTAAAGTGTTTCGGTGATTTTATCTACCATTTAATTGTGAAAATACTCTGGCAAGTGGAACTACGAAGGAACAGAAGAGTTGAGGAATATATTTGTAAAATTGAAAAGCTCGACCAGGTCCCACATGATGTGGTGAGGGTTAGGTTGGTCATGTGACACTCCGAATACTATTCCCTTGAACAGACGGCCCCCTCACCCCCAACAACCTCCCACCCCCACCACAAAGGAAAATGAATGTTTTCTATAACGTATACCACAAATTAGCAATTGCGAACAGCAGTGGTATGGGAGGCGCATGATCAGCAAAGGTTGATTCAACTTTGTTTTCATCAAGACTATTGAAGTGTTATATACACTAAATATTTGAAAAATAGATGTCTTACTCGATTTGACTACTGAAAAATTAATGGATCGGCAGAAACATGTTTTAGACTTACGAGAGACACAAAAGATATGTTAATGTCAGATTCGTGCTATCGTGCGACGCTTAAGTATATAATGAAAATTTTCGATGGCAAGTCTCTTCATTTTTTCCGGTTGCATGCTCACTTTCCAACATGGGATATACGCCATTTATATTTTATAACTGTTAAACGATATTACGTTTCTGATTCCTAGCTAGAAAGTATGATAGAGAAGCTTATTCTTCTTACTTCCAAAAGTAGTGAATAATATAATTGACGCGCAAGGAACATGTCAAAAATAGCAAATATGGTTGACGCGCAAGAAAATTGCCAAAAACTGTAATTATAACTGACTCGCAAGAAAGGTGGATCAAGAACCTGCACAGATTTTTTCAGGATATTTCTGTTCCTGGGATCCGATACACTGAATTCTGCTTACCACCACCTGTGCGTGTGGTTGATGTCCCGCTTGATAAGGTTAACATTAGATATATTTTCGCTTTTCTCATTCAAGTCTTATATTGCAAAGTTTATTAGAGTAATACTTTATCAACATATTGAGCAACAATATTTATCATTTTAAGTGCGCCATTGAATGAACTTCGATGATTACGAGAAGGTATCTGACAGCGTCGACAGCCGGATATGTAATATGAATGCACTTCCCATTAAAGCATGTAAAGCTAACGAAAATTATCCCGTAAGGACGTGGGTAAAGTCCTCTCAGATAAGTTTGCATTATATAATGGTTTGGTAAAGAGTAACGCTGCGTCACCTTCGCTGCTTTCTCTTGTGGTAGGAGACGAGAGAAAGGCTTGGACTGGTATGACGACAAAATGTTAAAAGATAGTATATGATTGTATATAATATTAGACCAGGTCCCACATAATGTGGTGAGGGTTAAGTTGGTTATGTGACACTCCGAATACTATTCCCTTGAACAGAAACCGCCCCCCCTCACTCCCAACAACCTCACACCCTCACCACAAGGGAAAATGAATGTGTTCTATAGCGTTTACCACAAATTAGCAATTGCAAACAGCAGCGGTATAGGAGACATGTTCAGCAAAGTTGATTCAATTTTGTTGTCACGAAAACTATTGATGCGTTATTTGCACTTACGTTCGCTGATAAAAATATTTGAAAAATAAATGTCTTTCTCGATTTGACTACTGACAGATTAATGGTTCGGCAGAAACATGTTTTAGACTTATGAGATAGGCAATAAATATGTTAATTTCGGATTAGTGCTCTCATACGACGCTTAGGTATATAATGAAAATTTTCGATGACAAGTCTCTTCATTTTTCCTTGTTGTATGCTCACTTTCCAGGCAGCACATGATAGTATGAGCTGGCTCCTGTAGCCAGCAGAAGAGTTGGAAACACTACACCTACTTAGATGAAAACTATGAGAGATGTTCTTAAATTGAGAGGCGATTTAAGGATGATAAAGTACAGGAAAAAAGTGAAAGACGGAACATTGAAAGTTCCCTTTTGCGCCGTATAGAGTTGCAGGCGATGATGAAGAGCATGATAATATGATGTATAAGGAGCAATTTTTCATTTTACATGTTCCATATTAATGCACAAACACACATGCACATACACGCGAACACACAAGAGCTGGAAATCAGTTGCTATACATTCCATAAAGGAAAATATATGTACAATGGTCAAATTAATTCCCATAAAGTTTTATACAGAATGGGAATTTTGGCAACATAAACAATGTAAGACCTCAAGGGGAAAAAATCCAAATTGAAAATACAGCCAGTTGATGCAAAACCACAGAAACGAACCTTATGCCTACTTGAAATATAAACCAAAAGTCTTTTCCTTATATATATATATATATATGTGATGTATGTATATAGATAAATATATATATATATACAATATATATATATATATAGATATATATATATATATATCTATATATTTATATATATATATATATATATATATATACATATATATATAGATAATATAATATATATTATATATATATATATAGTATTATATATATATATATATATTTTATATATATATATATATATATATATAAATATACACAGATAATTTCGACAGCCACGGTCAAAATCTGCCTTTGACACTGAATCTACAAAAATGAAAGATGCAAATCTAAATAAATCCAATTTCAGGAACAAACGAGCAACACTATTGTCGTGTCTGCTTTTTTTTAAGTGCTTTTATTTAAATTGACTTCTACGTCTGTCTGTTGAGGTCAAACTTTGTAACTCAATTTTCGACCTGTTCCCTTCGTCTGATGGACTTGAAATTTTGCTTGGTTACTCAATCCCGGTGACAATACAGCCTTAAATGATCATTGGGTCAGCAGTGAC
>NC_087201.1:66622991-66642991 GCF_015104395.2 Macrobrachium nipponense
TGTATGTATGCATGTATGCATGTATGCATATATATATGTATATATATAGTTATATATATATATATATATGTATGTATGTATGCATGTATGCATGTATATATATATATTATATATATATATATATATATATATATATATATATATATATATTTACACAAATGTTCATAAAGTCTCTTTACCAATTAAAAAAATATATTACAAAATCCATTGATGAGACATCTTAATTAGATTTCTTCCATATGTAGTCGGCAGTTATCAACGTTTTTAATCATATTGCAATTCTGCATTTCAGTTATCCTGTTAATGGGAGGAGTATTGTTAAATTAATCTTTAAAAAATGGCGATCACTACTCCACAAAAAAAAAAAAGTCACAGTATGTGTCATGGTTTACTGAAACAAAATCGGAACGCAGACTCAGCGTAACAACAGAACTATGTAATAGGTATGGTACAGATCCACCATCACGTCCGTCATTTCGTACAGAACACCGGAAAATTATGGAGACAAAGAGTGGGATTAAAGGGAGGAGTGGACGACCAAGAACATCTCAGGTAAACATCGACCGTGTCAGACAGAGGTGGCCAAAATAGTCCGATCGCGGCACTTGCTTGGTCAATAGCGGCTCCCTCACAATCCTATATAAACAACCAAAAACACAAGCATATATATATATATATATATATATATATATATATATATATATATATAAAGATATGTAGTATGTATGTATTAGTGAGGCAGTTGTGCTCATGTTTTAACGTACTATGTGATTATGTAGTATGGTAGATAGATCATATAAGAGTTTCAGTCTTTAGAGTAGATCTCGGAGTCCAAAAGTCTGGCCACCCCTGAAGTAAGACGAGCCCTACAAGTCCTATCCGTACCGCTGCCAGACACTTAGATCTGCCGCGTTCAACAGTGCATAGAGTTCAACACAAGAACGCGCGACTGCACGCTTACAAAGGGCAACTCATACAGGCACTCGAGCCAAGTGATAAACCGAGAGGAAAAGAGTTTGTAGTTAACAAGCTGGAACGAATGGCTGAGGATGAAAAGTTCCTCAACCGAGTTCGTTTTAATGATGAGGCCACCTTTCATGTTTCAGTGAAACTGAACACAAATAATATAATATGAGAATCTGGGGATCAGAACATCCCCATGTGACTAGGGAACTTCACCGAGCTGGTCAAAGGTGAATGTGTGATGTTGGCTCACGAGTGATCGAATCATTGGTTCATTGTTCTTCAACGAGGCATCAACTACTGCAAATGTTTACCATGACCTTTTCACTTAATATGTACCACCATAACTAGATGACCTTCAACCAACCATCAGTTTCCAGCTAAGAAGGTGCACCACCTCATTGGGGACTGCGTGTTCCTGGTTTCCTAAAGCAAACATTTCCAGACTTGCGGACTGGAAGGGATGGCGCAACTCCCTGGCCACCTCGTTCACCAGATATCATTCCCCTGGACTTCCTTCTATAGGGTTATGCTCAAGATATCGTATCGCACAAAGATAAAGGACAACACTGATTTCAAACAAAAGATCACTGATGCCATTGCCATCATTGATGAGGCTAAGCTATAGCGAATATATATATATATATATATATATATATATATATATATATATATATTATATTATATTATATATATATATATATATATTATATATATTGTAAAGAGAGAGACACAAGCAGAGACGATATAAATGGATGAACATAAAATGAATAGAAAGCAAATAACGGTATTGGTTCCTGAAGAGCGAAGATATTAGAAAAATGACTGTTATGTACATATATGATGATAGGTTCTTATTTTTTATTTCAGCGATAAACAACATCATATAAGTAAAACATATTCCATGAAGCAAAGTTATTTTTCATGAAGCAAACCACGTTAAATAGAGGAAATATTCTCCTTCGGCAAACAAGTTAATCAGGTTTTATTATGTGCCTTTATGAGGACAGTTATTGACAGGAAGACCTTACATCACTGATACCTGCGGTAAATGTGATGTTATGACCAATTCATAGTAAGTGGCCGTATATTGCTGACGATCGCCCATTACGAGCCTTTTTATATCACATCATAAATGGCGGAGTGATAGTCCGTTAGCCGTAAGGTAACCCGTAGGGTGGAAGTGCTGTTTTATAAACCGATGAAGGAAGACATTAAATGCTTATTATCAAAGCGGCCGTTTTATTGGTACCTATTGGCAAGAATTTTCAAAGAAATAAAAATTCAAGCAAACTTTCTACGAAAACAATAATAACGACTTAACAGACCGGACAGTGCACGAGAATGTTGCTTTGAATCATACTTGAGTGAATCATTATTATGTAGAGGTTACATGGAGTTTTGCGTTTGTGTGTTTTAATACAAAACCATGTACAGTGGTATACGGAACTTCAAAGTGAAATGGAATCTTTCCTAAGAAGTTAATTAATATGAATACTTTCATAAAGGATTCTCGCTCTCAAATTTTTTAGTTTCAGGAAATAGAACTTAAGAGATGTATACGTAGAAAACAGCTATATATTTTTTCACGGCAAGACTAAAAAGTAAGTAGATGTTGCTTATACTGTTCCCCTCTCACGGTGCGTCCACAATGCACTGTCATAAGTCATCACGCATCAGCAACTTGTCACGCACACATCACAAACAGATGTAACACAAGTCAGCGACTTATTAGTTCATGATATTTGCCAAAAGATTCATTAACCGAAGTGCGGTCGTTGACTTGTTTTCGTGCTGTTCGTGATAGTGTCCAATACGTTTCCGAATTAATTTTTAACGTTTTAATGTACTGTGCATGTATCCTTAGTCCAGGGAAACTATTGTAATTCCGTTAAATTTTTTAGCTTTATACTCTTTGGAGACTGGGGTAAAAAAAAAATATATATAAAAAAAACAGCTATTCACGAAGTAAAGAAAAAAATGTGGGAATCATATAACTCCAGGACGTATGTGCACAATAAACCAAAACAAGAGAGGAAGGAATGTTGCAGCTAAATTCTTATTTTCTTTGGACAAGGAAGACTTTCACTGGGTGCCTGTTAGGTCTGCCCACGCCATTAAATCTCTGTTATAGTGCATAGGGAAGAGAATCTCATCTCCTTTTCAAAAGGGCAAAAATACTTCAAGTTTTGTTGCAGCCTTTATAGATGATAAAGCCCAATTTAAGGCAGTTCGTATATCTCATATTTTCCATTTAAAGTGTTATCAAAGGACGACAGTGACGTTGAACCACGAAAAGAAATAAAAAAATAAAAATAAAAAGAATTCACTATGGTAGATTCACATCAACCGTGCATTTGATGTCTAGGCCAGTCCCTTACGACGCTCCTGATTGGCTGTTGATAAGCCAATCACAGGGCTGGAAACTCTCAGCCTCTCTCGAGAGTTCACATAGGCAGGATGTATGTTCCACCTCTCCTGAGGGATACTTTTGAAAAACGTATCACTCAGGAGAGTTGGAACATACATCCTACCCATGTGAACTCTCGAGTGAAACTGAGAGTTTCCAGCCCTGCGATTGGCTTTTCACCAGCATATCAGGAGCGTCGTAAGGGACTGGCCTAGACATCAAATGCACGGTTGATCTGAATCAACTATAACTACAATGGTTTAAGTAAACTCGAGTTAGGTTTGTTTATATGGTATCCTTTAATTCGGTAGAGAATAATGAATGAACAGAACGCTTGGGCATATTCTTGAATGGATTAACTGGAAAATTATATATTGCATATAGTATGGTAAGTCGAGTTTTAAAAAACTATATCAATATAAGCTTTCTTTCTATTCTTTTTATGAACATAGATTTATATTTACAAATTCGTTTCGATACTGTCTTGACAGCAATTATATATATATATATATATATATATATATATCTATATATATATATATATATATATATTGTATATATATATATGTGTGTGTGTGTGTGTGTGTTTGCCTGTTTGACCCACGTGAATGTGTATACACCAGCTAACCGATCATTATGAAATTGGTTAAGCTAATATAAGGTTCGAACATAGGCTAATTAGATTTTCTTAATAACATATATTACCCCCTAAAAAGTTATTACCTCTAAACCCCCAAAATGTAACTTTCTTATTTTTTGGTTGATTTGGTTCAAATTGAAATGTAGGCTTTTGGTGCTAATTTCATTCCTTAACTCAAAATAGTTATCAAGCCGTAGCCCCAATAGGGAGCGTGTGGGAAGGGGTGTAACATGTAAAAATGATAGTAGTGTCTAATCCATAGTTTTAGAGGTCGCTGAGATGAATAGAGACTCTCCCGATGTCCTTTAAGTCCAAGTTCAGTTCAGATAGGAGGGGGATGAGATACTGACATGTTCTTAAATATAACCGGAAATGGCAGGTATTAGTGTCCAATCCATAATTTTGAAGTTGCTGAGATGAACAGTGACACTTCCGAAGCCCCCAAAACCCAAGATCAGCCCTGATAGGAAAGGAGTTGGGGGGGGGGGGGGTGAGAAGAGGTGGGAAGGTAGTGACAATTAAAACTAACCGATCACTACATATTATTAGTGTCTAATCCATAGTTTTTGAGGTTGCTGAAATGAATAGTGAAACTCGCTGTGCCCTTTAAGTCCAGATTCAGCCTTGATAGGAGAGGTGAGTGAGAAGGGGTAATAATTAAAACGTCAAAAGTGACAAATATTAAAGTCTAATCCTTACTTTTCAAGGTTGCTTAGATGAATAGAGACACTCCTGATGCCCTACAAGTTCACGTTTAACCCCCAATAGGAATGGCGGGTGAGAAGTAGTGGAAGATAAATCAGAGAGAGAGATATATATATATATATATTATATATATATATATAATATATATATATATATATATATATACTATATTATATATATATATATATCTATATATAATATATATATATATATCATATATATATATATATATATATATATATATATATATAGTAGTAATAGTGTTGTGAGTCCAGGACTGTAATTATTTTCTTCTCTTTCAAACCTTCCTTTTCTGTCCCCTCCCTCGCCCCAAAATAGTCCTGGAGAGCTTGTAACTTTTTAACGTTTTTGAAAAGTATCTCTGCTAGATACCATCCAGTTTCAACGAGGTCCTATTAGTTATATATATATATATATATATATATATATATATATATATATATATATCTATATATATATATATATATATATATATATATATATATATATATAATATATATTATATATATCTATCTATATATATATATATATATAGTAGATATATCTATATCTATATATATAATATATACTATTATATATTATATAGATATATATATTATATATATATATATTATATATATAATATATATATAGATCTATACTATATTATATATATATATATATATATATATAGATTATATAGAATATATATATAGTATATATATATATATATATATATATATATATAAATAAACTATATATATATATATATATTAGTATAGATATAGATATAGATCCTATATTAGAATATATATATAGATATATATATATATATATATATAGATATGATATATATATATATATAGATATATATATATATATATAATATAATAGTATATTATATATAGGATATATATAGATATATATATATATACTAATAGGACCTCGTTGAAACTGGATGGTATCTAGCAGAGATATTTTTCAAAAACGTTAAAACGTTACAAGCTCTCCAGGACTATTTTGGGGCGAGGGAGGGGACAGAAAAGGAAGGTTTGAAAGAGAAGAAAATAATTACAGTCCTCATTAAAAGGAAGCCAGATAATTTCAAATTGATAGACAGTTACAAAAAGACCATTAGGAAATATTTACAAAGTTGGTAGAGGGGAAAGAGTTAAGAGGGTAGGTACACCAAGGAGGTTAAATAAGGTTAAAGTCTAGGCACTGCAGCGTGTCTAGACTATGAAGAGCGTTACTTCGGCGAAAGCGACAAATCCAGCAAAGAACGTGGGAAACAACACATACAGAATATAAGGCACTATGATTAGACGTCAGCAGTCACCAAGAACTGTTGGAAAAGAGATCGGAAAATAGACTGGGAAAATATAATTGTTCATACAGGAACACTAGCAAAATGGCCAGACTGATTGTAGAGAATGCCTTCATAACATGAGCAATGCAGTGGCAGGCAGCACTGGAAACGGTTTTGAAGACAGCCTATAAAATAAATCGTATACTCTACAACAGAAAAGAGAGGGCGTGGCTTTGGGGGTGAGCCTTTACAGATGATGTTTAGAATTACACTGAAGAAGTACCGCCAGTCCCAGACAGGAAAGACACTCTGGCTTTGAATTGACAAGCTGACCTTACGTTTACAACTTACTTTTCACTTTGTGCAAACCAGTTTTAATTGGCGTATCTGTGGGGCATCTTATTGGAAGAAAAACTTTCCTTTACTGGAATAGCATTAGCCTTAAAGGTGTCCATTTCCTGCACAAGGTCACTGGATTTCGAAGGCAACTGACATGGCCTTTTTGTGCATATACTGCTCAACGTAGAAGGCTAGTGATACCTTAAATGAAAAAAATTACTTTTAGAAAGGGTAAATGAGGAAGGGCTTAACATCTCAGTAAATGGAACACCCGCGTACATGCGAAACTACTGACGGGCGACCAAATAGGTGGGTGCTGTTAAAGTGACAGACCAATTGATTGTACTAAAAAGGTGATATAAATGATAGTAAGGGAAATGCAGAAATGCGGCCATCTTGGGTGATTTACTTCAGATATTTCATACACTAGAGCTACTAGTAATGTGAAACAAAGTCAAATCTCTTACTTGATAACATTCCATAACCAAGAGCATTCCTTGTGCTGTTTCTGTCCGTAATGGGGAAGGCGTTTTCCTTCTCCTATCTTCTATTGGAAGGTTAGGAATTGGTTATATTGTAATCTGACGACCATTTCAAGTCGGTAGCGAAAATAAGAATGAAATTATTTTGTATAGCTTGAAAAAAAACCATATCTCCCAATAAGTAAAACAATCTTGGATAAGGGGAAAGAAATAGGATCCGTACTAATTCAAAATCCTAATTAACTCCTTAGTTCATAGCCAAAGTTTCCATACAAAGTCATACATAACCTTGCTTTCATTTATAACCAATAACTCAACAAAATTTAATAAAAAAATAAAACTAAGCTTGTAAAAATTTCATCATGAAAAGAAATCATTACATCCAACTCCGTTTCAAACGCTAGTCAATTACTACTTGCATCATAACTCACCCCCAAGAACTTAAGTTAATATAATGGTTAACCATAACCAGTTTTACTTCATCATCCAATTAAAACAGCTCCTCTTTGGCCTATAGTGCAACCCTCTTTAAGTTTTTAATCGAAATCGGTAGCCAACTTTGTGATATAAAGCACAGCCGAAAAAAAAAAAACCTTTTGCTCCTGAGTCTAATTAGCTTTTTGTGTACATTATGGTTATAATTCATATATAAGAAAAATCCTACACTTGGATTCACTTACATCTCACTCATGAATTCAACCAGATGTTCACTGTGTCTAGCCTGATTTCACTAACTTTCCATGAACTCCAATAGAAAATGTTTAAAGATGCTTTTCATTTTTGCCATCATTGCGTGATTCTTCAAATCTAATAGAATCTTCTTCTCCAGACTGCGGTAAACCTCTCACCGAAGTTTATAGAATCCATTGGTAACTTTTTCAATTAACTTCTGATAAGAAATAAAATTAGAAAGTACACTGGAAAAGAAATACCATACCAAATTGGTTTTCGGAGGTAAAAAAGATATAGATTTTTATTATTATTATTATTATTATTATTATTATTATTATTATTATTATTATTATTATTATTATTATTATTATTATTTATTGAAAGGTATACATTGCTTTCTCTCTTTTAAAAGAAATAGATTATAAATTACAAGCTACATTAAAGAAGAAAAAGTTTGTCATGCTCTGTGTCCCTAACTTTAATGTCGAAGCCTCCTGAAAGTAAACAATATACATTTCCGTTTGCTCGGCATCCCTTGGTAAGGAATATCGAAAATTACTATCGCAATCTATTTATAAAAGGGATTTTTTTTCCCAGTTTGTAAAATTAAGGCTAATAGGCTATCTTTAATTCCATCAGAATCACAACAAGCGCCCTTTCTCCTCTATTACCTGAGAATAATTGAATATATTACCTGAGAATAATTCTATAAAATGTTTTGAAAAATATACATGATTTTATTTTTCACCATATGGTAATGTTAATATTTTCAGATCACTTTTCATACACTCACTATTCCTTACCATTCCTAAACGTCCATTTTGCAACGCTTTACAAACATTTTATAGTTTCCTTTAAGTTAATCCCTATTCATATAGGTGAATAAAGAAAGTTATCTTTAAGACATTTTTGCTGCTTGTTTTTGCCGATGAAACCTTGGGCAAGGTTTGGCTGGAGGAGTGCTACAGTACTTTATCATCTTGGCAAAACGTCCAGCAATTCTGCTCACTACACTAAAAAACCTGAGGCTTCATACGCAGGTACGACATGGGTTTGTGGATGATTTCATATAACAGCATGATAACATTCTCCTTGCCTCAGAAAATTTTATATCTTCTCGTTGATTTGCACCGAACCAAGGAATGATGATGCTGAGGACCAAAGAACCTGAGCTACAATGGTATTTCCAGTAGGATCATCAAGCACTTCCTCTCCAGTGGTGATAGAACAGTACAGTCATGAGAAACGTCAGCAAGGGGGCTGGAAGGGGAAGTGTCTGCAATAACAGTGCAATTTAATACAACAAATGGAGTAGCAAGGAGATCTCATTATTCCCAGATGCACTGTCGCTAATGCTAAAATCTGAGGGATCTCTATACCATTGTATGGCAATGGATGCATTGTACTTGTAGGAGGTTCTCATCTATCTGCAATATATTTTGTACTATAGTAGATTCACATCACCCGTGCATCTGATGTCCAGACCAGTCCCTTACAACGCTCCGGATTGGCTGCTGATTGGAGTATCCACAGCCAATCAGGAGAGTCGTAAGGGACTGGCCTAGACATTAGATGCACGGCTGATGTGAATCTACTATAACTACATCAGTAGCCTCGTCCGGCAGACTAAAGACTGTAAGGTCTCCACTCTTGAGCACCTGTCAGGTGTGAACACTTGGTTTCCGACCGCTCGTATGTTCATATTTGCCCTGGCATATATTTTATGAAGATCTGCCACTATATATATCAGTTCCTCTTGAAAAGGGCCGCTTCAGATTTACAACGCTTTTTAACTTTTTCATTGCAGCTATTTAATAAACACACGGTAAACACACAAACGCACACACACACACACACACACACACACACACACACATATATATATATATATAGTATATATATATATATATATATATATATATATACATATATATATATATATATATGTATATACTATATATATATATATTATATATATATATATACATATATATATATATATATATATATATATATATCTGATTTAAATGAATAATATGTTTTCTTTGTACTGAAGATGCTGAGACAGCAAAACGAAAGGAGACAAACACTCATCAAGCACATCATGGGTTCTGTCAGCAATGCCTTAGGCCATATATATATATATATCTATATATAATATATACTATATATATATATATATATATATATATATATATGATATATATATATATATATTATATATATATATATATATATATATATATATATATATATATATAATATATATATATATATATATATATATATATATATATATATATATATATATATATATATATAATGCGCTTGATAAGTGCTTGCCTCCTTTTGTTGTCTTGCCTGAGCATCTTCAGTAAAAAGAAAATATTTCTTTTTTTTTATCAAGAGAGAGAGAGAGAGAGAATCTTGAGGAACCTACCTTCGATACCTTAATGGACCCAATTTCTCTAATTCAAAGGGTATCCTGCTTGGCACAAAGTGAGTTTAAGATCAACAAGCTTTGTTTGTTGTCGCGAATTCTCTTACAGTATCAAGACCTTCAATTACCCGAATTAATAGGAGAGAGAGAGAGAGAGAGAGAGAGAGAGAGAGAGAGAGAGAGAGAGAGAGAATAAAAGCTCATGAAGAAACGTATTAGGATGAGAAGGAGAAACGGGGCCGATGGTAACTTAGGCAAAGTTAATGTCTCTTTGGGAGCTAAAAATTAAAGCGGACAATAATTTTCATTTTGCAAGATTTGCCATGGCATCATATTCAAGGGCTTGTTATATAATTGGTTTCTTTAGAAATATGCAAATTTGTCTAATGTTATACTTTTAATAGTGACAGAAGCTTCAAAGTAGTATAAATGTTATCTAAATTCAAACATACAACAAAATTTTTAATACTTTTAGAGGGGCGGTTAATATTTACTTAAATCGCCATAATAACACGATTTAAAGCTATACCCATGAAAAAGATGCTGTTTGGCTCATGATTCGCTCTCAAACCTCAAACACTTTTTAATATTTGCTTTCACTTTATTTTTTAAGTACTTTTCATCATAAATTTCAGTTCCTTTTCATTATTAGCTTTAACATGCCCCTCAATGGTTGGTTTTCTTTTATTAATTCAACGTGTATCTTCTTAATTTATTGTTATCTTTACCTCACCTATACCTTCTTTTAAGTTTCCGACAATATCTAGCTTTTGTGGCGTCGCTCAATGGAGTAAAAGCTCTATTGATACTGCTTCCAGGATTAGAGGGCAGAGTTTGTGCCAGGTATGGATAATCATGATATTTCAAACTTTGCTCGGGCAGCTAAGACAGTGTAAGATAATGAACGAACCAAAGAGTCATTATTATGAAATAGGGTTTATTTTCATTCAAACAAAATACGATGAACTTGTTGCTTTTTTCGAATACCTGATATTTGTGGATTTAAAAATAAGTGGTTTTCAAAATCTTAAAAGTTGAAATTTTAACTGAAAAATATAGCCATTTGTTGTCACTTCTCCACCAGTGACATCTAGATTAAAACTACACATTTTTGACAAGCTGATATATTAGATTACCAATTATTCATAGTTGTGAGCTAAGTTCACAAGTGATAAACTATTCAATATCTGAATATGTAATTCGTATGGTGCTTAGGGAGTAAGTAGCGTAGTATGTAAACTACGTTCCATCAGTAGTTCATCTAAAACCAGGGGTTAAGGAATGAGTAACTTCAGTTTGATATCTGAATTTTCGCCTACTCGGGGAGTAAGTTTACAAACTACTTTGTTGCTGTTGTTGTAGTTCTTGTGCTTGTTGGGGGGGAGGAGGTGGTAGGAAAGCCTAAAAAGGTGTTTTGCCTTTACTTAAAGATATAGGAATTTTAGGATAGGAGATTTATGATTTATCTATTAGAATGCAAATGTAAAAATTAAACTAATGCTCATGTTAAACAGTACAGAAAGATTATTCCTAATAAAATATAGAGCATTTATTTTAATTTTCGTTGGTGAAACAATGGGCTACTTGACCTTAGATTTTAGCACGTGCCCCGGGTAAGCTGGATATCGGATCACACCTTGTCAGAATAGCTGGGATAGACTATGTCTGGTTAATGTCGGTCGCTATAGTTTAACTCGTTGTTAGGGGCTTTTAATTCCTTTATCACACCGCCTTCCATTTTAGCACTGTTTTTAAAAGCAAGAGTTCTGGCATTGCATATATTCCTGACCTTTTATATTTCATAATAAACTCGGGGCCGAGGTAATAGCAATGCCTTCAGTTTTCAGTCAAAACTACTGTTTTGCTTAGATATCAGTGTAACGTCCTAATTCTACAAAATAGGAACTTTAAATGATTTAGGATGTTTCAAACATAATTATATCCCAAAAGGTTAAGTAGAAGTTTTTGAATAGGCCCGTTCGTGTTTTGAAGTTCTTTGGAGAAATCCGAAACTTGTTTGTGAGTTCCAGTGTATTTGTAGAACACGTAAGGATTGAAGAAATATTGTTCTCAAGATGAGAGTTTTTTTTTTTTTTTTTTTTTTTTTTTTTGGTTTTTTTTTTTTTTTTTTTTTTTTTTTTTTGGCCATAATTCCACTTGCTGACAGAAAATTAAAGTTTTGTCTGTCATAAATCCGCTTGTTGACAGAATGTTTCTATTAAAGAGTCTGGACTTACAATCCCACAAGACAATGTCGGAAGTTTCAAATCTTGGCGAAATTATTTTCTATGCAATATCTTCAGTTATGTGAAAAAAGGTTTTCGTAGAGAAGATACGTGTATAATGCTCTCAAATATTAAAAAAGATATACACTTATCTATACAATAAATAATAAAGTAGTCAATACGGGCACAATAATTTAGTTTCCATTAAATGGAAACCATTGCTGTTTCCTTTGCCTTATAAATAATAGACATGTGACATTGAGTATTTTATCACAAATTGTTGCAGAATAAAATATTACCACATGGATATTATTTGCATGGCAAAGGAACAAAGTTATGGTTTTCATCTATCGTTTAAATGATATGACAAGGATACTGAACCTTGCACAAACCTTTTGTACTCACTGAGGAAGGCGATCATTCTTGGTGAATATTTAACGATTTATAGCATCAACTGACTGTATTTCTCCATAAAGATAAAAGAATGCTCCCATCCTTCCATTGCCCTCTATGTTTGTTATCCTAAAGCACAGCTTTCAGTGGGATTCAGAAATGGGGAATCGGAAGGCCAAAGCTTCACGTGCAAAATCGCATTACGAATTTCAGCTTCTGCGTGACTTAGCGCATCGCCCAATATCAATACTGCTCGGCAATACGCCGCGCCAACCAGACCTCGTATATCACACATAACTGTCAGCATTTCCTCACTGATTGCAGACAAAGTGGTTCGCCCTTTGCACCGCAGGTTTCCCACCGTGACGCCAAGTGCGCTCGCTGGATTGAATTTCATCAGTGTGTAACATTGAAATCGTTCGTTGTACAACATCGAGCATTCTTCGTTTGTAATGAATTTGACGTTGCTGAGGTTACCGAAGCTTCTTCGCTAAACAAATTGTCATCCAAGGTTTACCTCCTTGACAGCGGACACGGCCGCAAAATGTTAGCGAAACCATATTCAATTATAATTAGGGTGCTTTCGTTGTTGTATTGTCAATAAATACGAGTAACTCAGTACTTCATTCCCTTATAGGCGCGTCTAATATTATATTGTGCCTTCATTTTTTGCAGTGTTGGAGACTGAGATAGGCAGCATAAATCAAAATGTTTTCAGGGTCAGTAAGAAAAAAAAATTGCTTAAATCTCTGAATAGAATTATTTGCACTGGTGTTGTTAAACATCCCCACAAACACAGAAGGCGCTAGAAAGCTTCATATTGTGAAGCTTAAGTGAATTAATGACGTATGAACTAGTGGAATCTTGTAGTTTCAACTGACATGGAGACTGACGGGACGGTAAACTGACATTCGAGTGCGGTGTTCCGCCAGATATTCGCTAGGCTACCGAATAACTGATAACAGCGGAGGGAGATGAATGTCTGTGATCTGTACAATCAGATACAGCTGGATCATATCATGAAATGATTACATTACGCCTCTGAATTTGGAATATTACACAAAATGAAACGGTGAATTCCCGTATTAAAGAAGGGCTTTATGTATTATAAAGTTAAAGCTGAATACCCGAATCTGTCGGTAGAAGCAGAGTGAATTATTCTGATATGAATGTGGAATGGAAATTATTAATGAAAAGAGTAAGACGGTCATTACCAAGTAAAAAATGCGGTGAAGTTTCTTCGGCGCAATAGAGTTTTCTGTAAAACGTGTAATGCTGCATGAAACTCTCAGCCCTGTCCCATGAAACGCTCAGCCGCGGCCCATGAAAATTTCAGCCAAGGCCCGATGGTGGCCTGTGATGTTGGCACATATAGCGGTGCCCCACGCAAGATCATGGCTAACCTTAACCTTAAATGAGATAAAAAAAAAAAAACACTGAGTCTATAGGGCTGCAATTTTGGTATGTTTGATGACTGCAGGGTAGACAGAAAAGTGCGGACAGACAAATAGCCATCTTAAGTTTTCTTTTAGAGAAAACCTAAAAAGGGACATCACAGTAAATTCAGCTACGACTATATAAGAAAAAAATCAGTAACGGTGATAATGGCTGCTTATCAGAAGATATAGTTATTTGACCGAATCTGGATGAGGTAGTTTCGCCTACAAACGCTGCCAAAGCAGAGTGAAAGTTCAAAGGAGAAATAATCGCACGCTACAAAATTTTTTTTTTATCCCCTGAGGTTCAAATTACGAAGAAAACTATATTATTTTTTCCTCTTTTTTCAGTTAGCGATAGGCCTTCATAAACCAGAATTTCAGCATCGTTCATAACTACTGTGACTGATTAACGATTACGTAAAGCTTGGCTGTTCCTGAGATTAATTTCTCTCTCTCTCTCTCTCTCTCTCTCTCTCTCTCTCTCTCACACACACACACACACACACACGCACACAAAAACTCACACGCACATACACACACAAACAAACTAACTCACAAATACAGCAAACCCCAAACCGTCCCATGGAGACTGAACCTCGTAATGTTACCTTGAATTCAGTTTTGAAATTCAAAAAAAGCCTTTGAAAGTCCCCGTCTAGCTGTAGATTCTATCGTATTTTTTTTGTTTGTATAATCGGAAATGTAAATCAAACATGCCACCTCTTGAAATTTAACAGATTAATACAATGGTGTATCGGAATATAAACGACGAAATCATCCACGAGCTTAAAAGAGCTTGCTCAAGCAGTCGGCAGCCTACTGGTACATGAAGGAAGCTTTCAGGGTCAGATAGACGATACTGAAGAGAACAATCGACTACTTTCATCCCACATAATAACTTTGAATTTTCCATAATAAATGTGAAGTTATGTAACGAACTGTTCCCTATTGCACTTCCTCTCTTTAACTTCCTGGGAAGTAGTTACTTATCACATAAAATGTAAAATTTTGGAGTTTCCATAAAAAAAAAAAACTACTGCGTATAATCATCGGAAAGATCCAGCAGTGGTATCGCTGATAGGACACTGATAGTCATTTCTCTGATTCTAATCGTTTTATTCCTCATGCTATGATGCCCAAACTATGAGAAAGGATTCTAAGTGCCTTGAATGACATAATTTAAAAAAATATACTATAAAAATACAAAAATGCAAATACAGTAAGAACTACTCAGGCAATTAACTAGATAGTGCCTTTTAGCATTAATGACAACCCTTAAATCTCAGGGGATGACAGCGTCATGAAAATGAAGGGAAGGATCAGTCTATCATAAGTAAATGATGAAAGCACCGAAATGACTTTTGTTTAAAATTTCTTTTCAGTGGCCTGACGTAAAACTTGTAGCGTTAAAGTCTTGACATGTTACGTTAATTTTCACAGAAGACAAAAAGGGCTTAGAGATTGCGGATAATACGCTTTCTTTTTTATTTACTCATCAAATTCAGTTAATAAAGAGTACCTTTCTGACAAAAAAATCATTACTCCCTGTTGGGCGTTATCTCTGTCAGTGCGTGGTAGGCATTACTAATGAGATAATGTTTGCAGCATATCTTTGTCCCACAGCTTCACTCACTTTTAAGCCTTTACCTCCCTTTCCACTTCCTTTCTGTAATCTTGCTCTCCAACCTCTCTAACTATCACTTCTTGCTGCAGCTATTGAGGTATATCCTAGTTCTACCCATAGATCACTGTATGTCCCCTTTAAGTTCTGGTTTCCCTTATCTTGCTGCTTAACCATTCCCGCAGTTTTTTACTGTCCCAAGGGCCTCATTGCTTCATAATTGCCTCTTGGAATTATATTACAATAAATTAAATCCAAAATTCTTATCTAGTCAGTAAATTCAGGCTTTATTGTTTTAGGTGACCTGAAGACTTCACAACAGATGCAAATTTTTCCTATGCAGACCACCTCATATTTAAACCCTGTGACCAGAGCTGCACACACACACACACACAAAAATAAATATAAAAAAATATGTAACGAAAGAGCTAGCAAACCAAAGGTATCCAAAAATACTAAAATGTGAACTGACGAAAGAAACGACCGTCTAAAAGGTCAAGACCTGCCGGGCAAAAAATAAAATGACAGTTTACCAAGGCTGTTTAGTAAAGGCATAACATTATCCAGCGTAAGCTTCTCAGACTCAGTTATGTGTTGAGTTTAAAATTACCGGAATAAAGTCGGCCGACTTTATCATTATCAGTATAAGTATATTCGTCATACCAGAGCGTAGGTCTGTGTATTGTATTATAATAAAACCAGAGGCTTGTTCATTGTATTTTAGTGGAAACGATGTTTGTTTATTGTATTAAAGTGAAAAAAGGGGCCTATTAATTGTTTTATTGGCATGAATAATTTACTGAAGCCATTTACCTTCAAAGTAATGGCAATGTAGCCATGTTAATTTCAACTATGAAAAAACAGATGCCATAGTTTACGTTAAATATAGTTTACGAACAGCAAAATTAAGATTTTATCTGAAAAACAAAAGAACTACGGTCAACCTTAATGTTGCTATTAACGCAGTTTCAAAAAGTAATGTTAAGGTTTTAGCTGAACGTTTTTAAAAGTTAACGTACTTTTAAATCATGAATTAAGCTACTGTAGAACTTTGGACATTAAAATCTTTATAGTTAACCAAAATAATCTAAGAAACATCATCTCTAATCCCATGAAATATTAAGAACCGTGCATTACCTTGATTCTGAATTCTTAATAACAAACTTACGTTAGAAATTTTATTACTTAAAATGCAAAAACTACATATAAATGGAAAAAAATACTTTAAAGAGCTGAATATAATTAGTAAGGTCAATAAGGTCTCAAATCTTCAAAATAAAAGAATGATCTTAAAGATATATCAACTTATCAAAGTGGCTCGAATGATGTTCTTATCAACTGAAATAAAAAATAAAATAAATTGTTTATTTTTTGAGACTGTTCCTCATATACCTCACCTGGTAGTTGGCAATTCAATTCTGGGAAGAGAAAGACCCCATCTTTCGTGTATCTTGAAATAAATTATCCAGGTCAAGAATTTTTACTTCGGTGATATATTCCTCACAAGTGTCGTCTCAGAGAGGTTTCCTGAACTTTATAAAGTAGTTTAGATTTCATGAAAATCTTCATGGACCATCGGGGATCTCCTAATTCTGAAAAATGCATATGTGTAATGTTCCAATAAATAGTCCATGGCATACTAGACTTTATAAACTAGGAGTGAAAAAAATGACAAAGTGTATTGCTGTATGAGAGCTAAGACGTTGCAAAATATTTGTTATATAGCTGCAAAAAAAAAAAAAAATCAAAGACAAATACGCATTGTTGTTGACGAATGGCAGGCAAGTTTATGATGTTCACGTTTGTTAGCATCGTTGGTACAGCAAAATCGGAGTTTAGATATGACAAGAAATATTGAAAATATCAATAATAAAGGCTAATTCATCAACACTCAAAATGTAATAATTTTATATTCAAGGGCGCCAGTCCTTACTTCCAATTATACAGAATTACTTTTCTCAAAATCGTACCTAAACATGTAAAACAGATAAACTTACCAGCAAAATAAACACATTTAACATCTTAAAAGTTCGTGAGTCAAAGAGGCTTTACTATCAGCAATATGTAACAGAACTGTGTGTAGCCCTTAACAGGTAAACATCAGAAAAAGACAATTAAAAATCACAAGCTCAAACATAACTGACTGGTTAGTTTAGGTACAAGCTTAATCAAATAAAGTTCGGACATAGAAAATCGGATTTTTTGGGAGGTGGGTGGGTAGGTATGTGCACTAATTTTAAAGTTCTTATAAGCAAATATACTTTTTTACATAGTAATGCATGTTCTCTGATTGTTAACAACTCTCTTTAATTATATGTACAACAAATTTCATGGCTTACTCCCCTCCGAAAATTTAGGCAAACGTCATTCAATATATATACATATAGTGCGTGTATGCATGTATAATTATATGCGAATGCGTTTGTGTCTACCAAGAGAAACTGAGAATGCTATCAACAACCAAAACAGGTCTTGGCAATCAAATTACACGGCAGCGTGAACTCCCCCAACAAAACAAACAAGGCGAACGCCGAGAACAAGTCAACAATCGAGTGGGCCCCAGTTGAGCCTTCGCTCTGCCTCAGTCCCTTTCTGAAAACCTTAGAGAAAACTGCATTGCTCAACATTTGTTCATCGTATTAACTGAACAAATATTGAATGTTTAAGTAAATGTGGCAAAACAATAAAATAACAATTGCCACCATGCAAATGGAAAGACATGAGTTGACTTTGGTCTTACATATTTATTCTTTACGTCGAAAGATCTTCCAATAATTGTGACACATGATATTTCAACAGTCTTCTTCTTTGAATGCCAGTTGTTGCGTAAAGTATCTTTATTGTGAAACATGGTTTCTCGGTAGGCAAGAGAGCGGATACTGCCACCCGTGGCTATTCTATGTCAAACGTTTTAAACGTCATTTGAGCAGGAACTTTTTTCTTTTTTGTTTATATATTTATTTTTCTTATTTTTTTTGTAAAGCGTAAACGATGGATAGATACCAGTAACTTTAATCCTTTCCCTGTATCGTCATAATGCAAGCTTTATATTGATTTAAAACTACTTGATCTGTCGAATCTCATGCCCCCCCCCTCCCAGAATGATTGTTTCATGAATTTGTTAAGTACGAAACATCATAATAAAGAAGCTATTACCTACTAGACTTTTCTTGTCTGTTTTCATGACATGCATCAGTGATCAGCTTACTGTTACAACTATGAGAACGACCGAGTTTCACCTCGTATCTAATAAGAATGGGCAGAAATATTCTAGACCGTAAAGCAAACCCTGCTTCTTCCTTCGTGAACTTCGTATATTGGTCTAGGAAAGTTTCTTCTTCTTGACAAATTTTATTCTTGGATTAGATCTCTGGTAGTTAACCATTATCTCTGCTTTTGCTTCTCGGAAATTTTTTCCCCCCTAAATATGGGCAACTATCTCCCCTTATATCAAATCTTCCAACTTCATTTCCGTACAATTTCAGTAGTCGTCTTTTAGAATTAACGTAATTAATTCTCTCTTTAACCTTTTCAATTGTAATTCAAACAATGCTCCTTTCCCCCTTATAAATATCCTCCGTTTACTTTCCTTTTAACTGCGCCTTTTAGTCTTCTTCCCAGTGTCCTTCGGTTCCAAAATACCCCCTGGATAGTATCTATCTATATCGTCTTTAACTGTTCCACTGCATATTGGTTTTCAACTAACTTCATTTAAACTGAATTTATCTCGTACATCACCCACATCTTAACCCTTTTTCCTTCCAGTACATTTACACTTTGCACGTTTGCAAAAGCATAAACGATTCCAGGCGTAATATCTTCAATGGTCATTTCCTTTCCTTTGTGTTAGCAGACGCGTTATTCGATAACCTTATGGATGCAATTTCCTTGATACGGAAACAAAGTTGGCTGAAGTTCAGCAAACAAGAGCACAGAAATCATTGGAGAAAGTATTTTTGTCGAGCGACCCTCCTCTGACAGCAATTTGCAATAACGCCACTTCGGTGGCGTAGAAAGTGAGTCAATTCATTAATTAAGTAGAGCGAACTAGAATAAGGAACAGTGTTAGTGAATGAATGCGATGTTCGGAATTTCAAAAAGCAGAAAGTTGGCAATGAAGAAGAGCAGATTCTCTCCCGCACTGAATTTAATGGCAAACTTAATTGTAAAAATCATATTTCAAGAAGGAGCAAACATCTGGATTCAAGAGATTGAAAAGATATTTCCCTGTCTTCTATTGATATCAGTCTTGAATTGCAAAGGAAACTCATAACTAAATGATAAGTACTACTTTTCCACAGCCAATTAAGCGATGAAAATAATGAATGGAAGTCAGTCAAGCTCTTTCCTTAGACTTTGTTC
>NC_087201.1:66647991-66660491 GCF_015104395.2 Macrobrachium nipponense
GTTATAACTGTATAGCGTGAATATTTTAGTGTGGAACTGCTATACTAGAGATCACTGTTTGTCATCTTTATCAAATAAAAAAAAGTTGAATATAAGTACTTTGAATATAAGTACTTTTTAAGAGTCATATGGGACTGACACCCTAGTGTCCTTATATAGCCCAGGTCTGATGAAACTGAAAGGAGAGGACGAGAGAGAAAAATGCCTTTTATTCTCAATTCAGCTTGAAAAAACAAAAGAACAGAAAGAATTCCACGAAGAATTCTGGATACATTTAAACATTTAAACGAGTCACAAATGTAATTACAGAAAACGGGATGAGAGGGAAAATCGCCTAAAATTTTAAACGTATACTTTTTTTTTCTTTGAGTATATATAAACTAGCTGTGGCCAGTGTATGAAATTAAACCAATTTTCTTAATTCAGGTCCTAAAGAAAAATATTTCTCGCCAGAAATTAAAGAAATTCTTAATGTACATTTTACCTTTTTGAAATTTTTGAACGTTTTCCTTGCAGTTTATGTTGTGATGCCTACCATACGAAACAAAACAATATTCTTAATTCTAGTCCAAAAATAAAATATTTCCCTCATGAAATAAAAGGAAATCTTATTTCATTTAAATATCTTTTGCTGAGATATAATTCCATCGTTCGGTATTAAAAATGTCGGCAAACCTGCCGCTTTTTATCTTGGAAATTGCTATTCTCTTCCATCCCTAGGCTGGTATTTCCAAATGCAGCCTCTGGCTAGATATGTAAAAAATGGGGCAAAAATAAAATTTGCTTTAAGAGCAGGAAATTCCACTAGTTACTTTTTATCTTGGAGATTTCGTTGCAAAAGCTTCTATATATTTATAATGAAGCTTTTGCAACGAAATCTCCAAGATGAAAAGTAACTTTTGGAATTTCCTGCTCTCTATTTTAAAGATAGCTTTAAAAGGAACTTTGGTTAGCGTCTTAATACTGTTATGGAGATAAAGTTAAAGAATCTTTGATTAAGATCTTAATACTATTATGGAGATGAATTTAAGGGAACTTTGGATAGTGCCTTAATAGTATTATGGGATTGGTTTAAAGGACCTTTGGTTAGTGCCAAAAAATACTAATACGGATATTAACTTAATTAAAGGAACACTGGACATGCCTTAATGATGGAGATAAATTTAAAAGGACTTTGGTTAGTGATCTACTACGGAGGTAAATTTAAAGGAACTTTGGTTAGTACCGTAGTACTAATACAAACATTTATCAGGTTAAGGGAACTTCGATTAGTTAACTCATACTGATACGGAGGTAAATTTAAGGGAAGTTTGGCTAGTACTGTGGTACTAATACGGAGATATATAGAATTAATTAAGGGAACTTTGTTTAGTGTCTCAGTACTATAATAAGTGTCCCAGTATTAAAATGGAGCTAAATTTAATGGAACTAAGGTCAATACGTTAGTACCTCAATACTTCGCCTTCAGTTCCAAGTAACAAGTAGCAGTGCCCGGTTGCTTTACAACGGCTATATCTGTTCCACAGAAACGTCAGTATCAAACGCGAGCTTATATAGAAGGAACCGCAGTAGCTATTTTGGCAACTCAGATCAACTGTGACTGGACTTTCCTTAAGGGAAGAAATACAAATGCAAAAGAGTAATTCTCTCTCTCTCTCTCAGTTTTGCTCGTTATCCCTTTCTTTTTATTGCACTTGAAAAAAATAAACTATAAGAGAGAGAGAGAGAGAGAGACATTCAGTACGCCTTGTTAGCAAATACTTCCCTCTTTATGCTTTAAATAATTACAAATAGTAGTATCTACGCAAGTCTTCGAAGGGGACCCTGGCCCCTCCCCCTGGGCCCAGCCTCCCATTCCCCTAGACTGGGTTGCGTTTAATTGATTAAGACTGACTTTCAACTTTGTGATTTAACTAACTTCCCCCTCCCCCGCCCCTCAAACTCCCACCACCATTTCACGCGACGGGCAAGAGCACGCAAAAATATCGATGGCTTTTGTTTCATAGATATCTAACTTTCGGGGGGATTATGCTGCTTTCCTTCACTACCTCTGTCTTTATTATTCCTTGAGGTATTTCGAAAAGCTACCAATGGATTTCGTTGAAGTTTTGTACACGGGCGGGTAATAGGCTAAGGCCCACTTTATTAAAATTTGAGATGAATCTGGATGTGGATTTGGTCGTCTATTTTCTAGGAGGGGGAGGGGGTCAGTGACGAATGTATTGTTCACCGTAATGTTCTTTGGTCTCCACGTAAGACAAATTTTAATGGCTGAATTATTTTATATAAACTAGTTTCGCAACAAAAGCTATTTTAATAGCATTAATAGAGGTATGGATGAGAATCATTAAGCTATTGCTTAAAATTGTAGTGGTTTATTTTTTTTATGTAAACTGATATCATAACAAATGACAGAGTAATGACAGGGATGTGAATAAGAAAACTAATGTTCTTTAAGGTTCACAATAATATACTGATCGTAGTAGTTGTAAAACTTTATAAAAGTATAGAAAAGCTTTCGAACCCTTCCCTGGATTCATCTTCAGACGACGGTTCGAAAGCTATTAAATAGTTTTATAAAGTTTTCCTACTGCTACCACCAGTATATTATTGTGAATCTTAAAGAACATTACTTGTGCCCTCATAATGGAGTAAAGACGAGTGGCTCAAGAGTGCATGAGAAGAAGGACTGATAAAAGTAGACGAAGACCCAGGAGAATGACAAACAGAACAGAGGAATGGCAAAACAAACCAATGCACGGACAACACACGAGACAGACTAAAGAACTGGCCAGCGATGACACATGGCAATGGTTACAGAGGGGAGAGCTCAGAAAGGAAACTGAAGGAATGATAACAGCAGCACAAGATCAGGCCCTAAGAACCAGATATATCTAAAGAACGATAGATAGAAATAACATCTCTCCCATATGTAGGAAGTGCAATACGAAAAATGAGACCATAAACCACATAGCAAGCGAATGTCCGGCACTTGCACAGAACCAGTACAAAAAGAGGCATGATTCAGTAGCAAAAGCCCTCCACTGGAGCCTGTGCAAGAAACATCAGCTACCTTGCAGTAATAAGTGGTATGAGCACCAACCTGAAGGAGTGATAGAAAACGATCAGGCAAAGATCCTCTGGGACTAAGGTATCAGAACAGATAGGGTGATACGTGCAAACAGACCAGACGTGACGTTGATTGACAAAATCAAGAAGAAAGTATCACTCATTGATGTCGCAATACCATGGGACACTAGAGTTGGAGAGAAAGAAAGGGAAAAAAATGGATAAGTAACAAGACCTGAAATAGAAATTAGAAGGATATGGGATATGCCGGTGGAAATTGTACCCATAATCATAGGAACACTAGGCACGATCCCAAGATCCCTAAAAAAGAATCTGGAAAAACTAGAGGCTGAAGTAGCTCCAGGACTCATGCAGAAGAGTGTGATCCTAGAAACGGCGCACAAAGTAAGAAGAGTGATGGACTCGTAAGGAGGCAGGATGCAACCCGGAACCCCACACTATAAATGCCACCCAGTCGAATTGGAGGACTGTGATAAAGCAAAAAAAAAAATAATAATAATAATAATATGTAGGCAGCAGATCTTCTTTTATACAAGTTTTGTTGAAAATATTGGCAGCTTTCAACTATTTAATCTGATATAGGGTCATTTCAGTTCTGATGATTCGTTTTTCTGACTCGGCTGGGTTGTTGAGTAGAAATCCAATATTCATATTTGTCTTAATTAGGACATTTGTCGAAAAATATTTTATCAACAATATTCTATTATATTTTGCGTATATCTCTTTGTAGGGTATAGAAACCAAGGCCGGTAACTTCAATGGCATCTTTGCGGCTATCTGCTGTTTTTGGTATTTTTCTTGGATACGGGTATCATGTAACCTTGTACTGTTGGTGGGACTCCTTCAGGGGCTGGTGTAATCTACACGTTTCGACCATCTCCGTGGCCACCATCAGTATAAGATATTTTTAACAAATATCCTAATTAAGACAAAAATGAATATTGGATTTCCACTCAACAACTTAGCTGAGTAAAAAAACAACAACAACAATAATAATAATAATAATAATAATAATAATAATAATAATAATAATAATAATAATAATAATAATAATAATAATAATAAGTAGCTCCAGGGCTCTTGCAGAAGAGTGTGATCCTAGAAACGGCGCACATAGTAAGAATAATGATGGACTCCTAAGGAGGCAGGATGCAACCCGGAACCCCACACTATAAATACCACCCAGTCGAATTGGAGAACTGTGATAAACAAATAATAATAATACTAATAATAATAATAACAGTAGGGTTGTTCCATATGAATAGAAGTGAATAATAATAATAATAATAATAATAATAATAATAATAATAATAATAATAATAATAATAATAATAATGAAGATCCTTTGACACTTCTTGAAACAAAGCAAAAAGAGCCACCTTCAATGGAGGACGGGGGGCTTGGTACTCATAACTCACCGGCGATATAGAATTCACTGGGTAGAGCAATTGCGTTGTTTGAATCAATGAAGGTCAAATGCATAAGTGATGTCCTTCACTGATTGTTTCATTGCTATCTTGATTATGTCTTGTCTGATTGCCTGTTCAATTTTGACTTCAGTGTATTGGTTTATTGTTTTGACTGATTGCCATCTTGATTGATTTGATCGTATAAGACAATGACCTTTGTATGTTGTTTATCACGCCTGATTGATTATATTAACGGACATATTGCACAGTTTTTATTTTTTTTTTATAAAAGGGTTTCACTGATGGCTTGAATGATTAATGGGATTACTTTCATACGCAGATTCATATGTCGTTTGATTGGCAGTTCTACTTTCTACAGATTGTCTCATTTTCTTGACTGACTGTAATGTTGACCGATAGTTGTCTAATATGGCCGTTCATTGCATTACTGATTTTGTAAAAGAAAGAAAAAATTCAGGACATAATTGAGTACCGAGTACTTCTGCTGACTAGTTTGGTCGTTGCATGCATTATCGCCTTCGTCAAAAAAAAAAAAAAAAAAAAATCAGTACATATTTAAGAACTGAGTACTTCACGCTTCTCTCTCTCTCTCTCTCTCTCTCTCTCTCTCTCTCTCTCTCTCTTTAAAAGCCACATTACCTTTCAGCAGCCTCTATATCATCCCAAATCAAGCGACCTCAGTTTTTAAGTAAATCAGATTTTTCAAGACTTTGAGGTCTATTGACTTTTGAAAATCTCTTCTAATATCGGAGATGTCTCCAGAAACCTCTTCCTTGCAGGTATTTCAAACGTAATCCTGAAAATGACTTGAGCTTTGCCCTAAGTCCTAAGGTCTTAAGGGCATACCCATGTCTTGAGATATCTGGTTTGCGTTTCGGGTTGGTTCTTGATTGGATTTACATTAAGTCAGTCTTATGCCAGGACGGTCCCTTGCCTAAAGAGCGGTGAAGTGTGAAAGGATGTAAGAGGCCTGTTGAAGGCCTCTGGACTCATATTTCTATCTATTTTTTTCATTTTGCTAAGAAATTGCTTCATATATTGTAGGTCAGTTTTGCTCTGGCTGCTTTTCACAAAGTTCAGTGAAACCTAAAATATATCTGAAAATATCCCCTTTTAAGATTTTTAAGTTTTTTGGTCTAAGTATATTTGACGGATGTCGGTTACTTGCATAGCAACTAACCATCTACCCTTAAATTCATTAGATTGCTTAGGATTATGTTAATCATTCTTTAATCTTCATGATAAAAACCTTTATATCGTTTAAATGGCAGTCTTTAGTTAATAAAAAGTGGTTTCAGTGTTCCACTTGACAGACATTTAAACAATCTTACCTTGTCAGCATCTTTCATATAGAAAAAGTACAATTCATTTTTTTTAAATTCAGTATTCATTCTGATGGAAGAATTGAGTTACTTCTGTCCAAAATACCGAAGGTAGATGGAAGGCATCTACCTTCGTTCGTTATTTTAGTAGAAACGACTCGATTCTTCCATCAGGACGAATGTTGAAAAGAGATGGTTTTACAGTTCCTTTACAGAGTAGAGGGATGTTGACAAAATAAGATCGTTTAAACGTCTGTCTTGTGAAGCGCTGATGTCACTTTTAATCAACCAAAGATGATGCTTTAAGGCTAACGTATTTAACATGGACTGTGTGACTAATACTGAAAGATGATTTTTTTACTTAGATTAATAACTGTCGTTACAGCATCAGGCTTAAATTATATTATTGATATTTAAGTATGAGAAGACAACTAAAGTTTTTTTTCTCTCTCTTTTTTGTGAACCGCAGGAATAACCAAGAGGTAAATAAAAGGTATAAGAGTAAGATGTGAAACAATAAAGCTACTAGATGGCGTTCAAACGATGTTCTAATATAAAGTGTACATTAGGATATTTACAAGTCATTAATGACTTGTAACGCATATGTCATATATTTTCGGTTGGTCATTACTAGAAAGGTTAGGTTCCATTTAAAAACATGGAAACCATGGAAATCACTGGATTCAGCCAAAACAAAATATAGTAATCTCGTTCATTTACCACGTAAAAAAAAAAAAAAAAAACTTTGTCGGTAGGGAGGGACCTTGTTCTTTTATTTAAAGCAGCAAATATCGAAACAACTTCCATTAAAAACCAACAATGAAAGCAATTACGGTACGGTTTATTGGCAGGAGTGGAAAGGAAAAAAGGCCTTTTATTCATTGTTGATTGAAGGTTGCCTTTCCCCCAAATATATGCAAACAGCAGCGGTAAAGGTACGGAAGTTACATGAAATGTCAATACCCAAACAGAGTGGTCTATTGAGAGAGAGAGAGAGAGAGAGAGAGAGAGAGAGAGAGAGAGAATGATATGGAAATGATCTTTGTCGCCTTTATTCATGCCCTGAAAAGTATAATGTGCAGAAAAATAGCCAGTGAGAATACGAGAAAATGTATGAGGTGTAAAATGACATTCATCGTTCACTGGAGGGAGTATTATAAGACAAAAACAGAACATTTTATGAACAAGAATCCTTAACTTATTGTTGGTGTGCCTTTTGTAATACAGAAGAGTGTGATCCTAGAAAGGGCGCAAATAGTAAGAAAAGTAATGGACTCCTTAGGAAGCAGGATGCAACCCGGAACCCCACACTATAAATACCACCCAGTCGAATTGGAGGAATTGTGATAGACAAAAAAAAAAAAAAAATGAATAATAATAATAATAATAATAATAATAATAATAATAATAATAATAATAATAATAACTTGTTAACTAAAATTCTTGGCCAAAAGAATATCATTGATTGCAACACATCTCGATACGTAATGTCAACAAACGACTGACGAACGACAAAGATTACCGACTTTAGAAGATATAAAGCTTAATAAAAATATATTCTGATACTTGCTAGAGGCATTTTGAAGTTTTTCCTTTTCCTCTCTTCTTCTCTTGAAGTATTGTACTTCTTTCCCGTCGCTGTTTAAGAAAGACAGCGAACATGTTATTTTCAGAAATAGCCAGAAATTAACAAAATAAGAATCGATTGTATATCTTATGAATAAAAGTGACGACTTCTTTTTAGTAGCGACTAAAGACCTCTATAGATAGATATGTAGTTTACGTCATGTTTTGTATTTCCGATATAGATGATTTCCTTTTGACTAGAAGAATGATATAGACATTCATTATTAACAGTCCTTCGGTGTCGCCTGAAAACTAAAAACTGACTTGTTGAGAAGAACACAGAACGGCTATTGCAAACTCAACGTCATATTGTTGTCGGCTCTAAAAATGAAAAAGAAACTTTTATGAACGTTCAGCCAACAGACGCTATAAAATAGATTTTGCTTCCGCTTGACAAATAACGATCCCTTTGTCTGTTCATATCAGTGCTTCACCTAGCTTTAGAATGGTTTCATATTCTGATATAATCACAATGGACTGAAGAAACAGTTCAGAGTCGACATAAAATGCCCAAGCACTCTAACTACCGAGCGGTTATTTTCACCGGAATTTCACTTTTAAATCCATTAATTTTCCGTAATTTTTCCCTGGCAATCATCATACTCAAGACCTTTTTCTAATTCACCAGGATGTATATTGCTGAACTAAACAGGAAAATAAAATTTGCTTTCGGCTTTACGAGATATTATGGCCTTTTATCCCTTCAACGACCGAACAACGGTCATTCTAACCGCTGTTCTGTTCTATATGGGATTCTGTTGGTTATTGTGAAGTGGCACTCTACACACATTTCCTAACTGATTATCAAGCATTTTATAATTAGTCATTTAGTCGCTGCTGAAGTTAAATACAGAGAATATTATGTCCTCAAGTCGCTCGTTTTTTCGACTTAGAAATTCTAACATTATTGATTACAATATCATCCTCTGATTCCGAGGGTGATCTTATATCTGACGACGAGGCGGAAGTAAGATATGTTTCACATGCCGAAAGCTCATCTGCGTCTGACGAAGAAGCCGATGATGACAATGATGACGTGGCTGATGACGCAATGCAAAGAGGATATACTTTCGATGAAGAAGACAATGAAGTAGGCGGTGGAATGATTCGGGGAGCATATCATTTGAAGAAGTGTATGCAGCAATAGGCATTTTGATACCCGAGAAATTACTGCTAAAGAACAGCCAGTATAACATCTTAAAATAAATAAATAAATGAAAACCTTGGGACCTCCATTCTCCGTTGAACAATGAAAGAAATCGTTTTAAAGAAATTACGAGATATCATAGATTTGTTGTCAGAGATAAGCAGTTATAGAAAATGTGGGTGCACATTCAGATCACCTGAGAATATAATAGTAGATAAGCAGTTATAGGAAATGTGGGTGCACATTCATGCTGTATATTGCCAGCAAGCCAAGGAAAATACATGCTCACTGAATATCCATTTCCATATCTTGGAGAAGACCACAGTCGTCTTGCAAAACAATCAGTCTCCGATTATGTTGTTCTGGAGTTAATAACACCATAAATGGGAAAAGAACGAAATGTGACGACTGATCATTTTTTTTTTCACTTCAGTAAACTGGCGGATACATGACAAGTTACAAACACGAGTCTTTTTGGGAGGGTGAATCCTATCCTAATGGAGATTCCCACATGCATAAAGAAATTCCCACGACGACCTTTACAGCAGACTAGTGCTGAAAAATAATCAATACACGCTGACAGTGTATCAATGTAAACCAAACGAAAATGTACTCATACTTTGTAGCGTCATTAGAAATGATGCAAAGAAAATTAATGGAGCTGTAAATGACTGTATTTCTTCGAAGCACGGAGTTGACATCATTGATTAAATGGCTCGGTTGTGTAGCAGTCAAGCAGCTTCACGAAGTTGGCCAATCTAAGTATTTGATAATATACGTGGTCTAGCAGGCATCGATGTATCATTTCTTTATGAGAGAGTTACAGGCAAAGAAAAATCTCCCGCCCTGCTTTTCCTTCGTCAGTGAGCCGAAGAACTGAAAGAAGTTGCTGCATTGTTAATGGTAAAATTGGTAGATATTTTAGTGTGTGTGTGTGTGGGGAGTTCGACAGGCTGCCCTCTTTCTGTGTTTCTGAATGCTGTTTTCCAGGAACTTCTGTATCTTGCTATAAAAATAAATAGTTGTATTGAACACTTGCTCTTATCAAATGGTAACAATCATAAAACTCTTGGGCTTGACGATGATTCAAATATTTTCGTAGCCAGTGATAAGGGAAATTTGGAGAGTAGTGCATTAACGTCTAAATTTAAAGCAGCCAGGGGCTGCATGCTGAATCAAAATAAGACGAAAATATTTGGATTAGGCCCATGGAGTCATAGGTCTGTTTGGCCATTACCATGGCTTCAAGGATAGGTTCTTTTACAACTCTGGGAATTTTATTTTCTGATAATTATGGAATGGCTATTAATTCTTCGTGGACAAATATATAATATAAGATTAAAAATACTTTGGGGAACTTTCACAACAGAAGATTTACAATACATCAAAAAGCTGTTATTGTCAATAACTTGATTTTTTTAAAGACATGGTATATTTCCAATATTTACCCTTTGCCTGTCAAATATGAAAAACTAACAAGTAGAGAATTTTTCTTTTATATTCGGGGGAGAATGTGATTTTATCAAAGAGACAGTTTAACAAAGTCAAAGATTGAAGGAGGCATAGGAATGGTAAGTCTTTCATGGAAGACACAGAGTATTCTAGCTGCCTCTTTCTTAAAGTTACACTGTGATGAGAAATACGATTTTATGTCAAATTATTATAACAATTCACATATTAGAGGCTTCTTTACTGAAAAACTTAAGATAAAGAGGCAATTCATGTATAATGGTACTTATGTATTCTGAGGTTTTAGCAAGTTTGAAAATGTAAAACAGTTCAGAAATTTCCTTTTTCTTAAAGCGAGAACTGTATATGTAAGCGTATTGCCAAATGTACAGCCAACTGCTGAGAGTAGATACCCCCTTTATAATTGGCCATTTGATTTGGGAAAACATCAATATAAAATTTCTTTCTACCGCTGATAGGTAAATAGTATGTAAATATATTTACGAAATATTACCCATTAAAAAATATTGAGAGAAATGAAAATAATTCAAGACTCTGATTACTAGTTTTGTGATGCTGAGGAATCAAATATTCATATGGTATATTTCTGCCAGAAAATTGCAAACATAATAATATAGTTGAAAGGAGTTTTGAAGTTTTTTAGCAATTTTCTTAATTGTAATTACATTAGAATGATGTATTTTGATTTCCCAAAGCCATCGAAGAAACAAAGGAACACAGCAACTTTAATTTTGTCAAGTTATATTGCAAAAACATGGTTATTCAAAGACAAGATTGTGCTTGAACGTTTGATTAGAATAAGAGCTTCCATTATTAAAGACCAAAGAGATATCAAAGCCCTTTTGAAAGACAAATTGTTAAAGCATCTCACGAAGAGTTTTTGTAATATTGGAAGCAATGTATTCTAGATGAAAATGTAGTATTTCTAGATTTGTTGTAATCTTTTGTAAATAATTTATTGAATATAAGCTTAAAGGAAAAAAAAGCAACCCAAAAGGTATAAATAGTTGTATGCAGATAAACCTTCGCTATACTGACAATAACGTCTGTCAGTAGAAAGTGGAATGTTGCGGTTACTCACTCGACAATGCCGTCGTTCCAAGGGAGAAACGTTGTTATGACCCGCTGTTATGAAGTCCAGGCTCAGAAAAAGACTGCTATTCTAACTAATGTTAATCGTGTAAGTGCTTTTAATACATTTCTTATTTCATTGCAGCAAATACTACTTCAATGTAGACAATTATAGTATTTCATCTATTTCAGGTTTGATAGTAATTATGTACATTTTTGTCAAATGATTCCGAGGAATCTTGTATTACTGATTATATCAACTTTATTCTACTTCCTTACTATGAAAGATTATACACCAATAACTCAGTGTTTTAATAAACGAAAATGCAGACTTTTACTATGCCGATACGTGTGCGGTCATTTTGACCGCTCGGTCGTTCTAGATACGTACCATTGGTAGTCTTACTAGTGTTAATTCATTTCCTGCACCTTCATTCAAAACACACTTACCGAGCGAATCTTTATAAACATAAGAAAAGTACTAGACCAACGAGAAAATATTTATTATAGCATATTTTCAGCAATATTAGTCAATCAAGCCAAAGATAAGAACACTAACAAAAGATCTTTTACGTTTAACGATAATTGAAATACCTCATGTGCCCAACAAACACATTTGTCAGTGCAGAAGCTTCAGTCAATTGCCTTCAATGCTACTACCAATTTTCGCATTGACATTGATAGCAATAATTCTCATCTTTTCTGATATTTTATCTATGACATTCTAGAATTCTGCATATTTGGTGGATAGCACTATAATACGAATCTTGTACAGTTAGATCTTGTCTTTTTATAATTTTGGAGTCAAGAGCATGCTTACTCCTTTTCTATCAACATATCCGTACTTCCTGTATAAACATGCAAATTACCTCCTTCCAGTCTTTCATTTCTCATCCCTTCGTATGATTTACGAACAATTACTAAATCATGACCAAAGCTCACTCATTTACATTTTACCTGCCTTATCTTCCTGATTTAATTTATGGACACACATATATATATATATATATCATATATTATATATATATATATATATATATACATATATATACATACACACACACACACACACATATATATATATATATATATATATATATATATATATATATATATATACACACACACACACACAACACACATATATATATATATATATATATATATATATATATATATATATATATATATATATATATATATATTGATCATACATAATATCTACGTAGTTTGTGGATATTTATGTATAAGCAATAACTTACTTAAATTAAACCTAATACAAGGTTAAGAGAAGTTAATATACTTAATGTCATATCACTTAATACTCCATAAAACATTACTCTT
>NC_087201.1:66665491-66670491 GCF_015104395.2 Macrobrachium nipponense
GATGTTTTCAATACCAGATTTCAAAATTTTTTGCAATGAAGTGACTTCATTGCTGATGTTGTTATTTTATGTTTTACTGTATCTAGTGTGTTTTGGTGAGTAATGCTCGAAGGGAAAACCCGGATTTGACAAAATAAGCGTCTATACTTTTCCTCTCTTTTTACTAATTTTCCGCCGGTTACCCCTAATTTTTTGGTAATTCGCAATAACCAAGGTAATCTATTTGCCTGGTCCCTTTGACCTTATTTCCAGGATAAAGGACAGATTTTAACTTAAATGATGAGGTTGTATTGCAATTCATATTTCACGCTATGACAGTAAGGTATTTAGTACACATAGAAAGTCATTCAAATTTTGAACCATGTAAACATGTGAGGGTACAGAAATATAGTGTACATTTCCAGCGACTCTTATTACTTCGGTTATAACTCATAAAGGGATAAAATTATATTAACGTATTACTATGAGACTGATTAGAAGTTTTTCATTGACACAAAGTGAGATTCCCCTCTGGAATAGGGAATCATTTATATGGAATTATAAGGAAATTTATGTTGAAGTTCTTCCCCCGACTACCAATCATTTACAACGGGATGACGTTGATGTCTTTAGAAATATAAGTACAGTTTAATGAGTAATACCTGTATTGCTTCATTTGACAACAATCAACTTAGATTTTAGAAACTAACCATCCTAGCAATATATCAGTTATATCAGTGATTTTCTTATCTGAATTTTGTCAGTCACACATGACTGTAATTAATCCATACGCATGATATACCTTTTAGGTGAAGCTCCAAGTGAAAGACCTATAATGCAAAAGATTATGGCAAAAAGCTCAACACAGTCACCAATAATGATGGATGAAATGAGCTCTAAAATAGGGAAGCTGGACATCATATCCTAGCCATATTCTTGCTTTTTCCATCAAAAATGAAAAATTTTGATGAACTTGATAAGAATGGTTGTTATACCTCTGTATCTAAATAAAAGAATTATGATTTCCAAATGCATGTCTAATGATAATATGAATGAATATGAATCTATTGTTTTTCTTTCCGATATATAATAATAATATATATATATATATTATAAGATAATATATGTATATATATATGATACATACCTATATATGTATAATACATATATATATATATTATATATATATATTATATATATATATATATATATATTGTGAACACAGTGGTTAGATTTTTTTCGTATACCAGGAATGAATTCGTTATAATAATAATAATAATAATAATAATAAAAAAACAATGTATCACTCGTTGGTGTCGCAATACCATGGGACACCAGAGTAAATGAGAAAGAAAGAGAATAAATCGATAAATATCAAGAAAATAGAAATAATATGCCAGCGGAGATTTTTACCATAATCATAGGAACACTAGGCACGATCCCAGGATCCCTGAGAAGGAATCTGGAAAAACTAGATACCAAAGTAACTCCTGGACTCACCCAGCATGAGTGTGCTACTAGAAACATTGCACATAGTGAGAAAAGTGATGGGCTCCTCAGGAGGCAGGATGCAACCCGGAACCCCACACTATAAAAACCACCCAGTCGAATAGGATGACTGAGATATATATCCCCGTCCACGTAACCTCCCCCCCCCCCCCCCCCCCCCCCCCCCCCCCCCCCCCCCCCCCCCCCCCCCCCCCCCCCCCCCCACCTCCCATCCCCCCGAATGATAATAATGATAATAGAGGAGAAACAAAATCCACAGTTATGAATACATGCATATATTGCTAAAGATAAATCTGTTCAGAGAGCTTCCGGGAATCTGTTCGATTCCTCCTTTCAGATTGAAGGGGAATCCAACAGTTTCCCGAAAGCTCTCTGTTCAGATTTATCTTTAAATATATGTACATATACATAACAGTGGATTTGCTCCGCCATTTCAAGACTCATGTTATTATGATTATTTCTTAATAATAATAATAATAATAATAATAATAATAATAATAATAATAATGATGATGATGAAAGCGCTGGTGACTTTTCATTTGGAGTCGGCAGTTTCTTCTTTATGTACACTAATAATCTTTACCCACTTTCCTCATACATCCTGCCAAAAGACTCGCTCAAACGGATTGTCTATTTGCACTTTGCACTGGGAGTTTATCCCCTGATGCTCAGACCATTAAAGGATTTATTTTCATTATGTTCATGTGCAATGCTGCTTAATCCTGCTTCTTTAACAACAAGCATTTCATTGATGACATCTAATTTAGAAGATTTGCGTCCGAAAATAGTCTGGATGCTGTCCTAGAAGGTGTTTCATGTTGCAATACTTGTAATTTTTTGTGGGGTGAGGAGGCTGTAGTGGGAGGGGGAGGGAATATCTAAGTTCTGTCTGATATTTTTCTTCCAGCAATATTCTGTAATTACACAACCCTCTGGAATCTAGATCTTTGAGTGATAGCCTTCTGTACTCTCCTATCACAGTTTTCAACTTCCTTACTCTATTCTTTACATAGGATTTATTAACATTTCCTAATAGTGTAATATAAACAGGAGGAAAAAGTTTTCTATCCCGTTAAGAAGTTGCATTATATTAACGCAAAACTCTCGTTTGGACATTAAATGTAAAAAAAAAAAATGTCAAATAGATATCATTAAAAACTTGGCAATGACTTCCAACTCAACGACTACAACAAGATAAACATTCCAATTATTCTTAGCCTTTCTTTCATCATTATACATTACACCTTTCGTACTGGAGCCGAAAAAATTACCTAAAATGTTTTCACAGTTGTATCACAATACCCAGTGATCTCTCAATGCCCGTTAAACATACCTTATCATGAGACCCACCTTTAGGTATTTTATGCTGCGGTCTACAAAATAGTGCATGTAGTTGTCTGAAGGAACGAGCTTTCTTATAAACAATTTTTCTAAAGAAATTAATTCAGAATTTGTCATTATATCGAAGAGTGGAATGTCAATACACGTACTATTTTCTGAAGTGAAACCGCTAGAGTTGTTCTAATTCGGATATTTTTTAAATCAAAGAGAGCAGTCATTATTATTCTTCCTTTTTATAAAAGTTAGGTGGTGAGTGTAAATGGCAAGTACCAAGGAGGTATAAAAAATATACAGATTATTGCTCAAAGTATTTGAAAAAAAAAGTACTGTCAACATGAAATTTTACAAGTTTATAAATCCTCTACGTCTATTTCTCAATTGTAAACTGATAATCAGCCCTTTTCTCTGCAGCTTACGAAATCTAACGCTTCCTCAAGAAGGACCTTAATGAATAACAATATAGCAGTATTTTTGAGCTGACCATGCGTTCAAGGGGCTTATGAATGTCCTTTATGTACGCTAGAAAATGTCTTTTATCGATATGGGTTTGGTATAATGTTAGACATGTGCTTACACAGCTAAATTTCTCTTATTATTTATCGATATATTGCCAAACATTTGTGTAAGCCCATAATGCTGACAACAGTCAGACTGAAAGCAACTCCCAGTTTATGGTTTATTCATCAAGAACACAACGTTATAATAATAATAATAATAATAATAATAATAATAATAATAATAATAATAATAGCTATCTTTTACCCCATCCATTTATTCATTTACGTCATAACAACTTCATTCTCTCTTTCTTGTTATCAGTTCACCTCTCATTCCCACGCATCGACTTTCCTTTGTCTCTACAGCCCACTAACACATTCACTCCTGACAACAACACATCGTTGAACTCTCTAAAATCAGAGGGCGATAAGGCATCCAACAAATCCTTGACATTAACCCCTGTTAAGTATAATGACTGCACCAAGTTTCTATGGCTTCGACAGTTATTCTCTGAGAGTGTTCCGGGTCTGTTGCAAAGGGGCCATTATGTTAAGATTTTTTTCCCCTCGTTAGTGCAGTTTTGCTGCAAAGGTGGGGAATGAAGGAGATAGCCCTTTTAGATAGAGTGGTTCGTGGTTGTAGTTTCTGTTTCCTAATAGTAGTAGTTATGAATAGGACCATCGGCGGCTGATCTCTTGTTTGCCATGTTTTTACGAGTTGTATTTCAACAGAGATCTCTCACATTCACGATTGATCTCTGATCCCCTTCATCTGCCGAGAGGAGAGAGCAACCAGATTCGCTGAACAGCAGTGCCAGTATGCAGCAATTCAAAAGGTCCTTTATACCTCACACCGTTGCACTGTGGAACAGTCTCCCAGAGGAAGAAGTGCAGTTGGAACTTCAGAAGTTCAAGCGAAGGTGCAGTACATTACTACGCTAATACTATTCTCCTTCCATTTCATTACATTTTCATATATTCATAATTCATTTGTTTTTTTCTTTTTTAATAAGTGGAGGTCCCTTATTTCTGTATTTCCCTTTATCCGGCCTTGCTTCTTCCTAATGGACACCATATCCTTTTATCACAATGACGTATCATGGCTGAATATATTCTTCAGCACCAAGTAATTATGATATATCTTTCACTTGTGAGTTCCCTCCTGTATGGTAACAGATACAAGGAAAATAAACTTCATGAGATATCACAGTTGAGAATAAATTACAATTACAGAGCATTATGTCGTCACAGCGACTACAAAAAAAAAAAAAAAAAAAAAAAAAAAAAAAAATCCACCATGTGTGCTATCCTTGTGAGATGCTTTTTGACTCCGTACAGTTCTGGGATCTATAGGAGTGATGGGATGGATTATATCCCGGAAAGGGTTTAAGAAGAAAACTTCGAAGTGAATGCTTGCTAAACTGGATTATAACGTTCATTAGAATACGAGATGAACCAATGACAAAAAAAAAAAAAAAAAAAAAACACGAATTCCAGGAAGAGATCTTTTCTTTTTATGTGAAGATTCAATGCATCATCTTTTCAAACTGAAAAGGAGACCTGATATCTCGAATATCTATGTGAACCTATCATCTTTTCCTGGAATTCATGGTTTTTAATATTCATTACGTTACCATTCCGAGCTTCTCAGAAGCAATGTTTGATCAAGGGATA
>NC_087201.1:66685491-66692991 GCF_015104395.2 Macrobrachium nipponense
ATATATATATATATATATATATATATATATATATATATATATATATATATATATATATATATATATATATGTGTGTGTGTATTTGTGTGTGTGTGTATGTACACATATATACGTATACACACACACACACACACACACACACACACATATATACGACACACACACACACACACACACACACACACCACAACACTACATATTAGATAAGATATATATAATTATATATAATAACATTAATATATATATAGAATAAATATATATATATATAATATTATATTTATATATTTATATAATATATATATATATAAATAAATTATATATAATATAGTAGATATTAAAGTAGTAGATATATATATTATATATTATATTATATATGATGTGGGTAAGAGCTAGGAAAGTGATGCGATACGCAGAAAGAGTGTTACAGGGGTCAGCAATACATGAAAGAAAGGCTCAGAGTTTACTGGAAGGGTTTGGACATGCTGGAAAAATTAAGCGGTCATGTGGAAGGAGGAGACGGAGAACGAGAAAGGGATGGAGGGAGGGATGGAGTGAGAGAGGTGTTGTCAAAGTGTTAGAAAAACTTCCAACAGATTGTGCTGTTCTCGCGATTAATCTGAAACTTACAGATGCGGACTAACCTTGGAAATCGTTTGGAAGCTGATACATAAACAAGATTGATACTCACGGTATCCTACTAAGCTTCTCTCACATTTTGGGGGGTCAAATAAATTCGTTCTCTGTAGGATTGACCGGCACTTCAACAAGCGTCGGATATACTCCTACACATCGGAGGCTGACTGCAACCCCGCTACCTGAGCTTAAGATAAGGAATCACCACCATTAGGTTCCGCAAAACAATGATAATAATAATAATAATAATAATAATAATAATAATAATAATAATAATAATAATAATAATAATAATAATAATAATAATAATAAATACATAAATGAATAAATAAAGAAACTCGTTACATTCGTTTCAAAGTTACTGGATATCCTTGTAATAATTCTACCGTCTCTTACTGCATTAATCATGAATAAACTAAACTGTTAGGCTTTAGGATGATAAGTTTATTTTACCATTGATATTTCAAAAGTATATTGCCATGCAAATAATCATATGCTTCTCTGTGTTCATTATTTATAATTGACAGATTTATTTCTTGCAACAAGTTGGTTTAAAATAATGCAATTAGAGTAAATTCATGATCATTCTACTTTGGAAAGAAAACTTCTTGGCCTCTCTAGTATGATTTGCTCTTAGAGAACAGGTTAAAAAAGTTCTGAGATGACTTACGAATAATAATCATGTAAATAAGGCCTCGTCCTAGGGATAATGTGTAGCAAGAACCTAACATGGTTCATAACACATTGTTACGAATGACTGAAAATTATAGCTAATTTTTTTTAAATTTGCAAGAAATTAATAAGTAGTTAGTATACATTACACCCTGGATTTTAGAAGAACTCAGTAAATCGTTGATATTCATTCTTCTCTGGATATTGCAAGAAATCAACAAATCATTGGTATTCATTATATTCTGGATTTTGCAAGAAATCAATAAATCGTTGGTATTCATGATACTATGGATTTTGCAAGAAATCAATAAACCGTTAGTATTCATTACACTCTGGATTTTGCAAGAAATCAATAATTCATTGGTATTCATTATATTCAGGATTTTGCAAGAAACCAATAAGTCATTGGTATTCATTATATCCTGGATTTTGCAAGAAATCAATAAATCGTTGGTATTCATTATACTCTGGATTTTGCAAAAAAATCAATAAACCGTTAGTATTCATTGCGCTCTTGATTTTGCAAGAAATCAATAATTCATTGGTATTCATTATATTCTGGATTTTGCAAGAAATCATTAAATCATTGGTATTCATTATACTCTGGATTTTGCAAAAAATCAATAAATCGTTGGTATTCATTATACGCTGGATTTTGCAAGAAATAAAAAATCGTTAGTTTTCATTACACTCTTGATTTTGCAAGAAATCAATAATTCATTGGTATTCATTATATTCTGGATTTTGCAAGAAATCAATAAGTCATTGGTATTCGTTATATTATGGATTTTGCAAGAAATCAATAAATCATTGGTATTCATTATATTATGGATTTTGCAAGAAATCAATAAATCGTTGGTATTCATTATACTCTGAATTTTGAAGAAGTGAAGAAATCATTGGTATTCGTTATATTCTGAATTTTTAAGAAATCAGGATATTTAGTAAGGTTAACAGTCAACACTTTATTTAACACGTTGTACTGAAATGCTATCTAATACGTTGTATATCAATAAGCGGAATTTGAATTGTAAGAAGTAGCAGAGCTGGTTCTTCTCCTTTAAGGTTGTTTCAGAGTGAGTTAATTTCGGTTGGTATGTTGTCTCACTGGTCAGGTTTATATTAATAATGGTTATAAGCCAATCAAAATTTTCAAAACGATACGTCAAAATCACGAAGTTACAATCTTGTAATCCGCCCATTACGTTTATATAGAGATATTTGTCAATTTCTTACGTTCTGCAAGCAGAGAGAGAGAGAGAGGAGAGAGAGAGAGAGAGAGAGAGAGAGAGAGAGAGAGGTCGAATAATTCGTTTTGATTGAATGCTTGTAGTTCAAAGCGTAACTTCTTATTAGCCGGATAAACATACCTCTTTACAATTCCGTCATAACATTCGCAACGCGCCGGTGTCATTGAAATCTGCTATTATGATCTAGTGGAATATTTTTTCAGTGTATCAACTGGTTCCTTGGAACACGCATCACCTTTGATGAAAATGATAATGCATTCGCTCGCATCCCTCGCATTAATTGTTCTTTATATACTCAAATGGCTCGTTTGAGTTTAAAGGTATTAGAGTGGCGTACCCTCATTCCCTTCATGTAACTATGGTTGTTTCTTTGCTCATTTTATTTTGTAAATGAAGGCATTTTGCTATGAGAGTGTACCAGTTAAATACTTATATAACTAAAATGTTATAATGCAGACTATTTCATAGCCACACATTATTTCGCAATTCTATCCACCAAGTTTATTGAAGATGCAGTTAACAGACACCACCTCATTATTCATCTTGAGATTCAGTTAAAGGCGAACAAGGAAGGATCGCAGTAGGATTTGCCAACATTTATATAAATACAACCATAACTCCTTTAAGAGAATATAACTGTAATGCTACATTGATACTTTCATTCAAAATGAGATCGGGTAATTTAGAAAGATAATGATTCCTTTTTTATTCATTCACATCAAGAATTTTTTACGTGTCGCTTGTCTCTGAGTGCTATGCTACTTTTCTTTTCCATATTTCTTTAATCTGTGAATATATAGGAAAATTGCCGTTAAAAGAAGAGACCATATATTGATGAAATTCATAATTGGAAACCAATTTTGTCAACAGTAAAAGATAAAAGAACGATATTACAGTAAAGAGTAAAAAATAAAGTTAACTTTCATGAAATAGCTGAGATGATAAGGTCGCTTTTAAGCGGTTATATTTCATAATGATAACAACAATTATATAAAAAATACTTAACTGTGAAAATCAATTTCTAGAACCCCCGCCGCCACCCCCCCCCCCCCTCTCTCTCTTCCCTTATCTCGCTCTCTCTCTCTCTCTCTGTTAGTGCCAATTTCTTTAGTGGAATTCTGTACAAAAGAGTGAATGGCAAAAGTAAACTATAGCAATGTTGCAACAAAATAGGGAGAGAGATTATATTCCCCCTTCCTCCCTGCTGTAATCGAGATTTGAGCAAGATCACTGGTGGTGGGGACCGAGATGGACTGCTGGAATATCTCTACTCGAAAGAAGGGAGAGTCAAGATAAAAGAAGAATGAGTGGTATATGTACTGTAAAAGAGAAGGCTAGAGAACCTCGTCTGTGATACTAAGGCCATGTGATAAGTAAAGAGGAGGTGGAATCAATCAAGAAAGCTAAGAACATGCCAGTGATGAGGAGGGGGAGGGGAGGGGGGAGTGTGGGCTGTCAGGAGATCAGATGAATGGATGTGGTGAGGAGGGATATGGGTGAGGTTGGACAGGGGAAGAAGATGCAAGGGATAGAAATAGATGGAAAAAGTTGAATCGAGCGGCCGACCCAGCTATACAGTGGGATTAATAAGTTCGAAAGAAGAAGAAAGACTGGTGGTAGGGACCGACTGAAAGCCTGAGTAGGCAACCTTAAAAGGACAAATGGAGCTGTCACGATTTTGACTCCTTTGTTCCTTTTCGTTTTGCACACAAGTCGTCTCGATCTCCCCCTTCATAATCCGAAGGTAGAAATATTTGACTTTTTCACTTTTTTTCAGTTACCTGTAAAAGGAAACTACTGATATAGCTATTTGTCTGTCAGTCCGCACTTTTTTTCTGCCCGAATGTTCAAAACATCTGAGGCTAGAGGGCTGCAAATTGAGATGTTGATCATCCACCATCCAATCATCAAATAGCAAATTACAGACCTCCATTTCATTTAAAATTAAATTTAGCCATAATCGTGCGTCTGGTACAGCTATAGGTGCCAACAACAAGGCCACCACCGGGCAGAGACTGAAAGTTTCATGCAGCATTTTGCGGTGTACAGAAAACTTGACTTCGGTGCATTTTCGCGTCTTGATATTTTTCTGAAAGCTTGCAAGCGTTATGCGAAGTGTCTTATCACATATCTTGAATCATCTTTAAGGTTAAGCATGGAGCTGATAGACACACGTATTTATAATAATAATTGTGCAAATCCGGATTCTTTTGTTTGAATCCACGAGGTTTGGAAAGGAAGCATTATTATACTGATGAAGTCTTTACGGACTGAATAATGTCCTGTATCTCTGAGTGCAGATAATCGGCGTTTACACTCGTGCATCCTGTTATATTCTGAATATTCTATCTCGATCAGACATGATTGAATGATTTCGGGTACTGACATAAACATTGTCTTTTGATTTTTTTTTTTTTTTTTATAAAAACTGTAATAAGTGGCATGTTCTTTCTTTTCGGCTTTGAAAGCACCGTAGGTTACACTTTACGGAAACAGAGGATGACAAAATCGAATAAAAATGTTTCCTCTTCAATAAAAAACCAGTCATCATTCTTTAATGTCTTCTCTATCGGCTATTGGGCGTCCTTCCCTGAAATGTGAGACATCATAACGCTCGAGATGGATATCAGGCTCCAACTTACGACCGCTTAGCCCGGAATTGGCAATATCGCGTTTACCGAGGTAGACCTTGAGGCCACTCGTTGTAGCTGTTAACGGCCGTCATTATCCGGGGCCATACTGAGACACAAAGTAAGCATAAATTGCTTATTTGGTACGGAAGGATAGGATTACAAGCATACATTATAGTATGGTCAGACACGATATACCTATCATTGCAAGATTTAGCCAGATTTGTAAAACAGTCTATTCATTCGCACGGATATTTTTATATATATATGTAATATATTAATCAATTTAATTTTATATATATTTATTTAATTATAATATAATTTATATATATATTAACATATTAGTATGATATAATATATATATAATATTAATATATATAATAAGTCTCTTTATATGAATATAATGATTATAATATTCATATAATAGATATAAATTATAATATAATTAATTATAATAGAATATAATAAAATAGTAATATTATATATTAATATCGAATTACTTAATTATAGATCTATAGAATTATAAATTTATATAGGATATATATAGATAATCATTTATAGAATATATTTAATTATACTATATATATATATTATAATATATTAATTATATGGATATATTATTAATTATTATTAATTATATTATTATAATATACATAAACACATATATACATAAAAATATACATATATATATATATATATATATATATATATATATATAAACATGCGAATGTATAGACTGTTTTACAAATCTAGCTAAATCTTCCAATGGTAGGTATCTAGTCTGCCCATACTAATGTATAAGCTTGTAATCATATCCCTCCGTACCAAATAAGAAGTCTGTGATTGCTTTGTGCCTCAGCATGGCCCCAGATAATTAACTAATCACAACGAAATAAATTTCATAAACGCATAAATACATTGTATCAAACCGACAAGCACTGTCAGGGAAATGTACGAGCGACCTTAATGGTATATGTCGGTTTTGGCTCGTGATGGTGCTAATTACGGCTTAAAGACATCTAATTTGTAGGGATCCTACCAAGAGCTCAAATTCCTGTAACTGCTATTGTACGAATGTTCGGTTTAAACAAGGACTGAATAAGTTTCGTCACACAAATTCATCTTTCATTTAAACAAGGACTGAATAAGTTTCATCTCACCAATTCATCTTCCATTTCAACAAAGATTGAATAAGTTTCATCACACCAATTTATCTTTCATTCAAAAAAGGGCTAAATAAGATTCATCTCACCAATTCATCTTTCATTTAAACTAGGACTGAATAACATTCAATACACCAATTTTTCTTTCATTTAAACAAGAACTGAATAAGTTTCATCACACCAATTCATCTTTCATTTCAACAAGAACTGAAGAAGTTTCATCTCACCAAGTCATCTTTCATTTCAACAAGGACTAGATAAGTTTCAATATCCAATGGACATACTTCCAACATTCAATATAAGACAGTAAGTTTCAAAAATGAATCCCGAAGTGAGGTTGAAACTTGCTTAATAATAATCGTTCGATCTTATGCGACTAAGTGGCAGTTATCGATTAGAAATAAAACACTTATGTCTGTTCTGGCAATCAAAATCCAAAGAAATATTTTTTTGCACACTAACAAGCATCATAGTTTAGACTCTAAACTATGCTGTTTGTTTGTGCTCGCAAAATTCAAAGACGGGAAGCATAATACATGGAAAATAAATGACACTGATAAAATGTACCCAATACTCTGGGATAAAGTGGAGTTCTACGTTATAGCTTTTCCATCATCTTACTTGGCTGCCTCAGGTTTTAGTCGTGTTTTTCACTTATATCAAAAGCTGGTAATTGACTCGACATCGTGAAAAAGGGTGATCTTCCATTATCATTGACATCGATGGAGCCGAATATAAAAATACTCGCTTACCAGAATCGACCACAGTGATCTCACTGAAGAAATCTGCATTTGTTTTCTTAAATACTCATCTTAAATTCGTTTATTATAAATTATTTACTAGTGCCAATAAATGGTGTATAGAATTTAATTGTTAAATTAATTTGTTTGCATTAAATTAGTTTTCCTTCAAAATAAAGCATAATCATTTACTATTTCTTTAACTATTTTATACAATTACTTTAGTTTTTATAAGTGAAAAACAGAATAAGCTTTTTTCCATGGAATGGGTATGGAAGTCCAAAAAATGATAAAGAATAAGATTAGAAGGGGTCCATGGGAAAGAAAAGTTGAGAACCACTGGTTTAGAGGTAAAATATTATAACGTGACAGACAAAAATCCCGTTTCAATACATTTCGGTAGATCACACCT
>NC_087201.1:66697991-66715491 GCF_015104395.2 Macrobrachium nipponense
CAAAATCCAGAAGAGATGAATCGAAGCTTCTGTCAGATTCTCAAACCAACACTACAGCTTTAAGCGTCTACTATTCAGCCTCGACGAGAGAGTCTGCCATCAGACACAACAAGGAATAAAAACAGAAGCATCGGGAGGAGACTAAATGTCTGGCTCATACAAGGAACCCTTAAATGTGAACAAGAGGTACAAACAACCTATCAGAGGACACTCCACCTGCCAGCTGTTGTTGGAAACGAGGTTGAACACACTTATTTTGCGATCCTCCAAAAGACGTAAAAGAAATGGAATCCCACTTTCAAGGAATTCTAAATTCTGAATATGTATCTATTCAGAAATTCTGAATACATAAAAATACAGAGTAGGAGTGGTACAAGACAACAAGAACTACTATATTACTTTTGTGAGCAGCGCCAGTGAGCAGAGGGAAGGCACTCATTGCTGGCTAAACAAAAACCCTCTGCAATGATCTGGCCCAGTGATGACACCTCAGCAGTGAGGCAACAATGCCGACAAAAGCGAGAGAGAGAGAGAGAGAGAGAGAGAGAGAGAGAGAGAGAGAGAGAGAGAGAGAGAGAGAGAGAGAGAGAGAATTAAGAACAATTTCAGAAGCAGATGGATGAGATAAGCTACTTTTGCAGGTGGAAGAATGAATACTTTTAGAGGAGTTAAAAAAGAATCCTGCGTATGCCAAACACGGCATAATTGCTCACAGACGAAAGACAGAGAACAGGACGGTCCAGGAAGGGTTGGGGTCCAAAGAACGCCTGTATGGGTGGAAAGCCGAAATTTAGATGGAATAAAATGCAGATACTGCGCACACATAGTTGTCCGTCGGTATGTGGTGCGCGTGATACCGCACTTTGATAGTGTTATCGGTGAACTTAGTGTTGGAACTTTTGCAGTGTGTAGCCTGTTCAAACTGGCTGGTTGACTCAGAGGTCATGCTGATTTTGTGTGCCACCATCGTCTCACGTATCCTGGCCCAGCCTTTGGCTATTTTCACCAGAAAATCGTCGATGCAACGTTCACCTACACCCACTGTGTGTGTACGGTATTCATCGATTCTGCCGTCGATGATTGCGTAACAATATGAGTACGCTTTCTGCTTTGACACAACTCTCTGGTCTACATCCGTGTCAGGCTGTCTGTTGTATGCTTCAAAATCTAAGAAGGCGATGAGCAAGGTTTTATTCAGTGCTTTCACTTTTTCAAACTGTTTAAATTGGTTGGGCTCTGGGTACAGAACTGTGGTTCAGGTTGAACAACTTCGGGTGTGGGTCTCACGTATGGCACAGATATTAAACAAGGTTAGACAGTGATAATGCATGCCACCTGTGTATTCTCTCTTTGTTGTCTTTACTCTACAGCGAAATGCCTTCACGTCGGCTAACATGTCTTTGATGAGTGTGAGGCGGTTATCTGGGATTAGCAGTAGAATGACCAGTCAGGGATTTGATGTTTTACCCCCCTTTCTAGCGAGATGCACAGTCCATTGTTTTTTCTGACGTTTTCCCATGACCAGTTCGCACAATTTGTACACATAGATGATAAGGTTGTTGTCTTTTTCCAATGTCTTGAAGGAGTCGCTGTTCAGTGGCATGTCTGGTGTGTGTTTAATGCTGATCTGATTCGTCCTCAATAAGTTTTTCACATCCATGGTGAGGTTTTCACCTGGTGTCTTGTGGTTTTTCCTTAGAAGCACACACACTTCTAGCGCTATAATAATGCATTTGTGCCTAGATCTGATGTTAATGACTTGGCTGCTGCCCCTGATACTCTTTAAAGCTTGCTATGTTCACAATTTCTCGCTGCGAGATGTTGATTTGTACACTGTGTAGCGACGTGATGTGCCAACCCAAACCCTAGCTTAAGTAGAGCCTGTCTTCAAGGTTGCTCGCCACATATTCAATAGCTTCATCTAGAGGTTCGTACACTGTGTCTACCAATGTTGGCACAGGTGTCGTGTTAATGTAAAAAGAACCTGTTTTTTGGGTGGTACCACTGCCACCCACCATTTGCTGCATGGTGATGATGATGCACAGGTATAACATGACAGAATTTATACCCTTTTCCCGGAGTGTTCGCAAGATGTCCTCGGCGAGCTGCGTTCTGTTAATTCTGAGCACCATTGTCACATCAGTGTGCGTTCCTAATGTGGGTGAATAAGTGATAGTATTCACAATTTGGTTGGCCTCCTCTCCTTCCCTATTAAGCAGTGCCTGCTGTTGTTTGGCAACTCCTACTTCACAGTGACCTCCTATCAGCAATGTCTCCCTTACATTTTCCCCATTCGGTAGAGCTGTGACAGCGTTCATGGTGGAACCTGCAAAAAAGAGGAATAACAAGTAGAGGATTTACTAAAATAAACTGATTGGTTTATATGTAAATGTGGCGGTGACAATTAACCATATATGTTTGTGGAGATGTTGTGGAGTAGAGTAGCCTGTTGGCAAATTGCTGCTGATGTTTGACCTTATATAACAGCGGTAGCAATCATAAATGTCTTTTCACAACAGGTCTTGGGGATTAGCTCACATCAGCAAAACCTGCAGAATTGTCAATGCATGCGTGTGCAGGTGGTTACAATCGTCTATTTATCACCCTCGTATGAGGTTTCGCTAAAGCGGTATAGCGTGTGGTGTGTGTGTGTGTATGTGTGTTATGCATATGACACTGGACATGGAGATTGATTATCGATCTGTGATAGTTGCATCGTGTTGTGTGTCTCGTGTGAATGCGTACCATCGCGATATGACATGTGCACCTGGCAGTGAATCACAGAGAAACAGTGACTGTTGTGGGTGCTTATCAGCTGCTTATCTGAATTTGAATGGAGTTTAGAAATCTTTTCACATTCATACTATCACGTGATATGACATGTTGCACACTTGGCAGTAAGTCATGAAGAAAGTCAGGTTAAGAGAGTTGTAATTTATTTTACTCATATTGATAACTTTTCATGTTATACTCACTCATGTGGGTTAGGTTAGGTTAAAATGGGTTTTGTTTCATTCATAAGTATATCTTGAGCCAATAGGTTGGGTTGGGTTAGGTTAGGTTAGGTTAAGGGACTTAGAATTTTTTCACTTGGTGGGTTAGGTTAGGTTAGGTTGGATTAGGTTACGTTAGGTTAGGTTAAGGGACTTATAATTTTTTCACTCAGTTGGTAGGGTTAGGTTAGGTTAGGTTAGGTTAAGGGACTTGGAATTTTTTCACTCTATTCACATTTATGTGAAATGGTATTTTTTGTTTTTTTTTATCTGTAGAGTATATCTTGAGCCAAAATTAGGTTGGGCATTTTCAAGGGGTCGTGAAATGGTGTTTTTTTTTTTTTTTTTTTTTCATCCGTAGACTATATCTTGAGCCAAAATGGGGTTGGGTATTTTCAAGGGGTTGAGCGAAACCACAGTTCTCCTCTCCGAAGAGTTATTCAGGAGCCATTTTTGGGTTCTTTTCTGAACTAGAGTGAAATATTTGGTGGTTTTCCCGTGGAGTCGTTAATGGTCAATGTACGTGAGGTTAAGATAAAAGCAACCTAGTGGGGTTTATCGCCTGTGAGCCGAATTGGGGGTTGGTTGCGGTTGAGCCGGAATGGGGTCTTTTTCCCTACTTATATATATATATATATATATATATATATATATATATATATATATTATATATATATATAGATATATATATATATATTCTATATATATATATATATATAATATATATATGTATATGATGCAAGGACAGAGAAACAGAGAGACGGAGAAATTACCTTTGAGATGAAAATAGGTTGTCCTTACATGGAAACACACACACACACATATATATAGTATATCTGAATTTTCATCGTTTCGTGATTTTATTTGTAATATTCTCCCGGTTCAAAGCGGAGTTTAAGTGAGAATCACATCTTGGCTGGACAGCTGTCGAATGTGACCAGAATTCTGGCAGCTCTTTAACACAAGACTCTAAAGAGTCATATATGTGAGTAAATATTTCGCATCCATAATAGACAATTCCGTATTCTGCTTCTTGGTCTGACTCTTTTTCGTGAGTTTTCTTTCTGAAAAATGGATATGAAAACTGACTCATGTTGACATTGTATACCAAATATCTGACCTACTGTCTCAGTTGCATTTCATTACGGATGTTTCAGATTCAAAGTTTTAATAATTAATCAGCCATTTACCAAAACCAAAGGTTTTCAGTTCCCAAAAATTTAAGGAAGTCAATGTTTGTATTGTCTAAATGTGGTACATATAATTGACTTTTTAAGGCTGGTTCAGACTATTGATATTGGTTTATCTGTCTTTTTGAAATTTGTCCATCGGCTAATAAATAAAAAATTAGCCAAGGATATTTTGAAAATTCCATTTATGTCCGTGATTATGTCCTTGCTTTAATGTGCAAAGATAATTGGGATTGTGGCATTGCAGTGAACGATACGTACCACAAAGTTAAATAACAATTCTTTCCAATTGACCTAATGTGACTAGATCTGAAGAGAGTGCGTTCAATACATTCTTCAGTAATCTGTCTCTATATGACCAACTTGTTTCCTTTTGAATTCCCACCTTCATTCAGTAGTTGACAAAGGCAATGAATTTCCTTCGAGAACCAAGAGGAAATAAAATATTAGAATTTGAAGGGTATACTTCTATAAAAGTGTCCTTTGGTTATCAGAAACACTGAAATTGCTGGAAGAATAAGTAAATAATACATAGAAGCTGATTAGCCGTGCCTTTTTTCAAAGTAGGACAAAATAAATAAATAAATAAATAAAGTAATGTATACCAATTTGGATTACCACTAATACAACATTATTTGATAAAGTACCATCTTCTGCGTACTAAGTAAAAAAAATCCTTTTATGAATAAAGAATAAGCAACTTATGTATAATACCTTTGTGTCTTAACCACGCAGCAGAGGATCATGAGCTGTTCGGTGAGAGTGGTAAGATGGGAGGTGTTTGTAACAAATTGGATAAAAATACTCATACCATCAATGTTCTAAGCCAGGACCAGAATCATTTTTCTCAAAATTGGGTGAAAGATCTTTGTGGCTAGAATGGTTAAAATACTAAAGAGAGAAAGAGGCTTTAAAGAAATAGATCAAAAGGCTAATTTGAAAACTGAGGCTATTTTCTAGGGCTGTTGTTGAATAAGTTGTTTTGCCACAAATAAATTTAGGAAGGGCAAAGACCGCATTGCCTCCCAACTCTGTGTTTGTGGAATGGTGATTTTCTATTGTGATCACTGAATGAAATATTATTAATTTTTGAAATCTAGAAAATTTGCAAGGATTGACTTTATTACATGTCATTAATTCAAAGGTAACTAGACACTGTTGCGCTAGAATTGGTCGGCATGGTGAGGAGAGTCAAAAATACCCTTTTCATCATTTAACGTATCTTAATAACAGTATTCAGATTTAGAGGTGAATAACAAATTATGATGTGAAATTCTTAAATAACACTGTAAATGAAGAGTAAAACTACCTGGTCGTAGGTATGTGAACACATACAACAAATTATCTTACATGTATGTAAATAGTGAAAAAAAAACTATGAATTCTCGTACCGTAAAGTAAGCTATGCATATCAACTGAATATACTTTAGCGCCGTTTTCATTTTTCTAATTAATTTATAATGATGACTGATTGACTTGAATCGACTATCTGAGAAGCCATGTAAAGAAAGAAGGTTGGTATTTCCTATATTTTTGTTTCAGTTAACTGTACTGGGAAGTCAAGACAGGGCTATGTTGAACAGGTGGAGTTCGAAAGCTATATATCTTGACCATTTACTCTGAAAGCAATAGTCGTGGAATGCGACAGGAATGCATCAATCACTTGTCAATAGCCATTTCACTATGCGACTAAAACAAATGCTTTTCAGTGTCTGTAGAAAATAGAAAAATCCAATGCTATAGTTTTCATTTGTACATGGAAGCTTTCAACTGAACTGCCGTGAAGTGAGAAATCTTATGTAAACTCTTAACTTCATTGCTGAATTATTTTGTCTAAATTTCCCATGAATTTAAAAAATCCACCAAATCGTCAGGTAATAAAGAAAATCTATTAAACAATATTGTATAACAATATTATTAATACAAACAATATTGTATAACAGGGAGTAGCATATTCACGAACTGAGGTCTAAATAACAGTACCAGCATACAAATTTTCTGCCAGTATTATCTGGAAGACGAATTACAAAACTGCTTACATGGTGCTGGGCAGCTAGGATAAAGGTCTAGGAGACTTAAGCCCACCCAGCCCCCTCCTTAACAAGTGTTATAAACAGTATCATAAACTCACCAGTACAGTACTCCATCCATGGAAGAGAGAGAGAGAGAGAGAGAGAGAGAGAGAGAGAGAGAGAGAGACAGACAGACAGACAGACTGTTACATTCGAAATTACGAAGAAGAGGCTGGCGGATTTGACAGGAAGTTCTGTGTTAAATTTCATCTTTTTCCTTCAACTTTTTAGTTTCCACATGTAGTGATAACTAAGGCATTTAATTCTACTTAAGATGAAATTGTATTTCATCTTAAGAAGATGAAATACAATTCCATCTTCGTTGGGGCTATAACAAGACAATGAATCTCGTACGAAGATTCTAGTACCAAATAAGAGTTAGGTGAGTAGCGGTGGTGGTTGTTAGACAAGAGCTGTTGAAGTTGTCCGAACACAAGAACTCAGAAGTTGAAAAAAGAAAATTCCATCACCTCTGCAAATTGAAAATGCCAGTTGCAGAAATGTCATCAATCATCAAATGTTTCAATTTGGCAGAGTAACTTCCAGTGTGGCCAGAGCTTCTGTACATTTCCAAGATGATTTTTAGAGTAAGAGAGGCTTTTGTGTTTTACTTTAGCAAATGTTGGCACAAAAGACGAAAAGAATGAGCGGTCTGATATGAAGTTGTCTTCCTTTCTTTTGTTGATGAAATTATTCACAGCCTCATCACGAAATTATGTATACAATTTTCTTTAATAATGTAAACTGTTTCTCTCTTTCTCTAGTGAATTGGCTATTGTTATTATTACCATTATTATTATTATTGAACTAAGAAACCTCCGTAACGAAGTTATAATATTGACTAAAAGCCACAGTAGTGTTAAAAATATATTTTTAGCATTTTAATACCGGCACTGACGACGGCCCTTCCTTGACCTGGACCTGAGATCCTGTTCTAATGAAAATAAAAGATTACCTTCAGCATTTATAATTTTTTGAAAATTCCCAATATAAATATTGGCCAGTTACTCAGAAACATCGCTGAGCCTGAGAAGCGAATTGTAAGAAAATAGAAAAACAAAATATAAAATAAACTCGCTTAATTTTTATCATTATTATTATTATTACATTAACAGTGAATGTTTTACCTTTCTTCCTAAACATTTCGCATTTTCAACGAAATTTTCGCTACCACTTTGTCGTATCAAACAAAATAGAGTCAAACTTTTCATATTTGTAAATCGCACGTCAGAATGGCGGTGGCTGTGTTGGCAAACCTCTTACATCGTGAAGGGATGTCACATTGTGCTTTTGTTAAGGAGAAACAATGAGAAAACGATGGAATACCAGCAAGCAACTCTTGGGAAAGTTCTCAGACTTCGTTTACAAAGGATAAAGTGTGGACTGAAGACGCCTGTTCTTGGATTAGCTTCAAAGAAGAAATTATTATTGAAACAGCATATATGAAACGAACTCAAACATACGCATTTTAAGGCGTCGTTTGTCAGTGAGGTGAATGTTTTAAATAACCGTTATAAATTAACGGACAGGGGGATGGGGGGAGGGAGCTGATCAGTTCACTTGTTACTCTAAACAGCTTTGTTTTTCTTCCAAGTCCATGTCTAGGTTACAAGTACCAGATTCCCTTATTCATTTTGTGAGCAAGAAACTGGAGACTATGCCTTACCGTTCCAGTTATATGAAATATGCAGATATTAGGTTTATTTATGGATTTTGCAACATTGGACTCCACTATTATATAAAAAAAAAGGAAATCGGCTATTAGGCCTATGTGAATAAAATATTTCCAAATCAAATGTATTGTTTAGATATTGAACAAGGGGGGAATATGTTTGTATCATAGAAACCTTCTCCCTCTCCGTCAATGGTATTCACTGGCCTCCATTAAAGAAATGAAAAGCAAACAGAATGGAACCTCCCCTTCATCAAAGATATTTATTACACACTGATCAAAGATTTAAAACATATTATCAAAAATCTCTCTTCCTACATCAAAAGTACTCATCACACACCAGTAGAAAGAAAAAAAATACCTAAGAAAATGCTTTCGTCTCTCTCATATGAAAAAGACTTTCTTGATACATAAAGCTATCGTTAAAATTAGATTACAGTGAAGTCTATTCACAGGTGATTTACTAATTGAAAGGACTGTAATGTTACATTTTTCAAAAACCTGCGAGAAAAAAAAAAATCATAATTAAATGACTATCAATCCAGTTGCCCAATGCCTTCTGCAACCCTTCCCCCCAATATCCCTGAATATTCAGACATCGCGTACGCCATCTTGGCCGAGATTATTCACCTGACCGACAAACGAAGCCTTAAAATGTATATGTTTATAGAACATTTTCTGCTTAAAATGACTTTTTCTTTCATTTCCCGAAATATTTGAATAAACTCGTATTGCACCCTGTATAGAATGGTATGAGAAGCAATAAGAGGTCACTATTGTGAAAAACAAACCTAAGGAAGGAAATGAAAGACTAAGAATATCTTTGAATTATTGGGCACATATATGCCAATTGTACCTAAGTTACAATTAATAGTGAAGGATACTTTAGAAAAAATAAATCCAAAACGTCGCAAATGCCAACAAGGTTGCACCGAAACTTGTAAAAATGGAAAATCAAAAACTAAAATTACCCTACTGAGCAACACGTTATATATATATATATATATATATATATATATATATATATATATATAATATATATGTGTGTGTGTGTGTGTGTGTGTGTGTGTGTGTGTGTTTGTGTGTGTGTGTGTGTGTATTTATGTGTGTGTTTGTGTGTTTACATTAATAAATATATATAGCTACTAGTCATGGAAGAACTTCATGTGAAGAACTTCTTATACCTAAGCGGATAGTGAGTTGAATGCAACGCAATTACTCACATGCATAGTGCACACAAAAAGTAGGTTCATCGTACAAAGAGTTCTAAAGTAAGGAAACATTTATGTTTAAAAGTATTTTGACTGGTAGTCTTTCCTATGGGGTGGGGGTGGGGGGGGGGGGTGGGGGGGGGGGGGGGGGTGAAGGTGCGGTTTGTCTTGTATGCACTCCTGCAAATCTTTACGAAATACTGCGTTTTCTCCTTTTATCCATAACTCTTCAGACCGTCTTCCCTCTACATATTTTCACACGCTTTTCCCATTGGATATGAAATCTTTTATCGATAGAAAAGAAAACATTACTTCTCTTCCGTGCAACTTCAGAACTCTAAAAATAGATATATAGTTATATAGATAGATATATAACTACTTCATTAAGTCTACCTAAATTTCGCCCATTTCTAATTTTCATTTACTTATTAAGTAATTTATTCATTTATTTTATTTATCTATTTATTTATTTTCTTATTTTTATTTATTAATTTTTTCTTGCATTTCATAGGTTTTGGCTATACTCTTAACTAGAATAAATGTGTATTTGATGGTTCATATATGCAACAGAGAAAGTAATTACAACGATGGGTTCATCGTCCTCACTGATGCAAAAATGTCCTGAAATCATTTAATGTCAGTAAGGAAAAAAGACATGACACCAATCTTCATTCATTTACTGCATCGAGAATCAATTCCCTCTGTTATTTACGACCTCCCCTCCGAACACATTCACAACAGTCATTTGCAATTGCCCTAATGTTATGCTGTGTGGGGGAAAGAGCTTTTTTTTTTTTTTGACTGACGAACATATCATTTTTCTCGTCCTGGGAGTTTTCATCACATTATAATTTTCTGAACACTGCCATTACTGAATATTGTACGCGAGTGTGATTTGAGATTTCCCCTTTTATGTTTAATAGAATTTTATTCTCCTTTTTAGCGGTAGTTTGTAATTACATGTAGATGAATGGAGAATCGCGTGAAAGTTACTTTGACTTGAGTGTTATAGATTTCATGAATGGAATCCACTTTCTTGGACTCTGAAATGACAATTATTGCTAACGGGGTAAGCAACTTGAAGTCATACTTAAAAGTAAAAAGGGAATACTAAAACATTTACACCATGGCGGGAAAATATTTACTAAGAAATATTCATAATTCTTTATTATATATATATATAATATATATATATATATATATATATATATATATATATATATATATATATATATATATATATATGTTTATATATAAGCAAATGCCACAGGAAAATCATAGGCAGAAATCCAAGCGCTCTCGTCTTTACTAAGACATTGTCAAGGAACGAATGAAATACAGTTGGAAGAAAACTGCATTTCATTCGCTCGTTGACAATGTCTTAGTAAAGACGAAAGCGCTTGGATTTCTGCCTATCATTTTCCTGTGGGATTCGCTTATTTAATGAAGTCACGTGTATCTACTGTGATTTGTTAAGCATATACATACATATATACATATATATATATATATATATATATATATATATATATATATATATATATATATATACACGTATAAAATATTTTTTTGTGAAGAGGGTCCCATAATTTCCCTAGGGATGTTACTCTCACTTTAATAATCTCCAAAAAGGAGGAAAGATAAGTAGCCTGAAGCCACGGCACAAAGGAAAATATGAATTTTCCTGGTATTGAATCCTCTTACAAGCTGCAAGTCTCTTCTGTCGGTTCCGGATATATTTTTTCGACTTATTGTTCCTCTTTACTTTTTCTTTCGGAATTCAGAATTGGATTCCTAAAAGATTTTAAGAAAAAATGGTGGGGCTCAATTATCAAGTGATAGCAGGAAACAAGCGCAGCCACGCATACGAGAAGTGGGTGACTTAAAACTTCCTTTGGAAAATAATGTAAGCTCTATTTCCTCACTAAACATTAAATCTGTATTAACTACCACTGTCACATCTTAATTTTTGTTCTCTGGTAACTTAAGCGTATTAACATTTCACCCCTATTTATTTCAAACTAATTTCATAGTCGAAAAAACATCTTAAAAATAAGTTAATTACTATGGATGTTTTTTAATATTCACTAACATAATATACACATTATCTAGAGATTTTGGTATAAAAGTCTTATTATTAAATGGCTTTTAAATCAAACTATAAAACAGTTCCTTGATAATATTAAAGACAAAATATGATAATATTACTACGGAACAAAAAAAAAAAAAAAAAAAAAAAAAAGAGTGAATTTAATGAAAGAATTATAATCCTGTGATAAAGAACGTGTTTTAAGGGCGGTAATATGTTATTAGTCATAGCATGAACGCCAGAACATGAACGGGACATGAATGCAGGAAAAGGCTATGACAGTAATGCAGGTGATGCAAAGTTGGATGGTCGTAGTAACAAAACATGAAGACGCTTCGGATTTATTTTATAGTGTTGGTTAATAGAAAGATTAAGATTAATTTTACCAGGGGATTGCTATGAGTATTAGGAAATTAGGTGGATTGAAAAATGAATGACAGTACGGGAGATGAAGAATGGAAGTGGGTGATACTAAAGGGAATCGACGGTACCGACATGCTAATTAGTATGGATAGACATGTCGAGGGAGTTAGAATATCACAGAAAATGTTGAAACTTTACTACATCAAAAGGCTGCAAATGACTTTCCTGTGCTTATCAAACACTATTTTAATCCTCTCTAAAATTAACTATAACTTTTTAAGTGAATACTTAAATTTACGGGGTACATAGTCAAAAAATACAAAATCAGCCTTGCATCAGCTGTTTTTGTCTTTCGACTTCGAAAAGTATGGTAAATGGTTCAAGTTTGAAAACAATAGATAACGGAACGATTATAAATTCATCATTACTGAATAGCCATGCACTATATGATAACTAAATATGTATCGTTCTAAGTAGTAGCAACCTACCCACTATGCTGGAGCAGAGAGAAGTTGGTATGGACTAGAGCAGAAAATATACCGCTCTGGGTCTTAAGAATACGGATTCTCATAAAAATTGCGTACCTTAAGACTTATTCCCGAGTAAGGTCTGTGCGTCATATCAGTTACATACCAAAGTATCTTATTCGTTGGTGTTGTGTATTTTGGGAATACAAAATTCTTATATAAATAAATTGCGCACCCTAAGACTCTTATTACCTGAATTAACATCCAAGTCATTATTTTTGTCTATAGATATAAATATAATTTGAAGTTCAAGCGGAAGTTAATGAAAAGAATACATTAAAAGGGACTTCTGTTTCTGGTTTTTTTACAGTAATTTTCAATGTTCATTTTTCATGCATGCAGCAGAGCGACCATGTATTTCTTGAACAATAGAAAGTGAATTTATTTTAAGATATTGAAGAAAAATGAATGTTTTTCCCAGTCATACTACAGAATTCATTGTTTCCCCTGCTAGCTGACGTCAAAAGAAACTAATGCTGGAAATGGGAATGATTTCTGGTAATTCTTTAGTACATGGATGACACAATATATTGGCAGTGGGAAACGAATAAGCTTTAAGATAGCATTGTTGGGTTTCTTTTTGTATTATTCTAAAAGAACAAAAGGTTATTTGAATGTAGCAGTCACATGTTACAACGTGAAGACTATATAGCACAAGAGTCCATTTAAATAAAGAAAATAAGGTGAAGATTGAAAAATCTTTCATAAAAAATTTACCTTAGCATGTACGAAATACGAAGAGCGTAATAATTTTTTTATGGTTTAAATCAGCATCATCATCTGACATAGCTCGATATTCAGAGTGAATGCCATCTTGACTGAATACTGCACGCATATTTAATGAATGAATTAAGCAAATAAAAAATATTTTAACCGGATTTGCCTGGTATTCTTGAGATAGAACTGCCCCGAAAATTCTTCGTAATATTTACTGCTTCGAAAGGGAAAAGGATCTACTCCCCGCAATCAACACCGTTATAAGTGCACGCTCACTTTACCTTCTTGATTGGATTTCTTTAGATTAAGATCTCTAATTCCCGGCTGCGTTTACATTACTTCTTTTCCCGTACTTGTAGCCGGAACTCGTTTAGATGGAGTCCAAAGAAAACACCGAAAAGAATTCCTAAATACGTGAGACCAAAACAGGATTGTAGAATGGTTCGCTGAATAGGTACGTGCATAGTAAGGTACGGGCATAGTTAGGTACGTGCATAGTTAGGTACGTGCATAGTTTATATGAAAAATAAGGTTATGCTTGGTATTTACCATTCATAGATGACCTAATTTTCTTTTTTAATGATTGTGTGATAAAAAAAAAACTTTATGTAAATCACATATATCTCTTATGAAATTCATTGCATTTTCAGGTTACATAAATATATCATTGTTTAAAATCGTATGCCAGATAGTGGACAACACGACATATTCATCTATGAGATCAGGAAGTGAATTTATTTATATTATTGAAAAAGGTTTTAAATATTTAATCGTTTGTTGGACAGATACAATGAAACATAACCGAATAATCTCAACCCTGAAAATACATACACACACACACACACACACACACACACACACATATATATATATATATATATATATATATATATATATATATATATATATGTATGTATATATATATATATATATATATATATATATATATATATATATATATATATATATATATATATATATATAGTCGTAAAGCTGGAGGAAGGAATGAAAGGAGTTGACCGAGCGCTTTCGTGTATTTTTCACACCTCTTCAGGGTCAAGTGATACAAAAATTCATTATTCGTTACAAAGACACCTCTGTGGCAGCAATACATAAACATAAAAACTATCGTACTACTACTTAAAAACTAATTGTCTAAAAATGTTATTTAAAAGTAGTTCATCCAGTTTGTACATCCCGGGGCTGCTGTTGATCAAATCTACGCGATTTTTCTTTATTATACATGATTCAACAATTTTTCGTTTTATGATGTCTTTACAGAACATGATCTCTTTTGCTTCTTTCCAATTCATAGTGTGGTTGTATTCATTCATATGTTGAAACAAACTGCTCGCATTATTCCCTGTTCTAACATTATATTTATGCTGTTTTAATCTTGTTTCGAGATCCTTTCCACTTTGTCCCACGTACATTTTCTTGCAGTGATTGCAAGGGGTCTCATATATGCAGCCACTCTTCTGTAGAGGGGAATTCCTGATTAACAAATTCTTAAGTACATAGTTCTTAAAAATGACATTAACATTAAATGGTCTCAACAGCCCAGGGATGGTTACAGTATGGTAAAACAAGGAGGTTTTTCATATTAAAATCACTCTTACGACTAACATCATAAAATGTTTTTCTTGCTTTACAAAAAGCCCTGTCAATAAAATCTCAAGGGTATCTAAGGTTTGTTGCAATGTCTCGGACCTTCTGAAGCTCAGCTTCGAGGAAGTCAGGGCAACTGACCCGCAGTGCCCTTAAAAACATAGACGAAAATACCATCATCTTCGTTCTCGGATGATGGTTAGAATAAAAATGTATGAAGGAATCTACATTTGTAGACTTCCTGTACACAGAAAATTTAAAATTTCTATCATCCCTCACAATTAAAACATCTAAAAACGCCAACTTGTTATCTACTTCAGTTTCCAAGGTAAATTTTATGGAAGGTACTAGGGTATTTAATGCTGTTAGGAAGCTCTCTTCATTTTTGTCAACAGGCCTAGCACAAAATATATCATCAACGTACCTGACCCATAGGATACCTTTAGGAAGTATCCTTGGTAAGTACTTACTCTCAAAAAACTCCATGTAAAGGTTACTAAGTAATGGAGATAATGGATTGCCCATTGCCATGCCAAACTTTTGTTCATAATATCTTTCTCCAAACATACATTTACAACCTCTAACACACAATTCTATCAGCTTAATCATAGAAGGCCTGTCCAAAGAGAAAACTGAAAAAAAGATAAAGATTTACATATTACTAGAGCTGATAAATCGAACACATTGGTCTTCATGAACAAGGTCGACTATAATAATAAAATGTTAGAATGGTCCTGTTCTTCTTCTCAGCATTACCAAGAAACTCGTCGCCCTCAACGGAGGTAAGATACGCCTCCCACAAGGACGTGACGAGTACATCAACCTCACAAGTCACGTCCCAACACCTGACGAAGACAAGATCCTGCGGATGGGCCTCAACTGCCACTTCATCACGCAGCCAATGCCGATGGATAAACGCTTGGAAATTGAATATCTCCTCGACGGTATCCAGAAGCAAGAGGACCTTGGGAACTTGCGGACGACTGACGCCCTTCAGCCCCTTCTGCTTGCCGAGGCCCTCACCGACCGTGGAGACTACCGCAGTGGTATCATCAGCCGTCACCTGAGGGAAGCAGCGAAGCAGTTAAGGAAACGTGAGGACGTCACAGTACGCAGGGCCGATAAAACTGCTGCTTTCGTCCTTATCCAGACTGAGGAATACCGCCGGAAGATTGAAGAAATCCTGGCGGACTCCACGAAATTCCGCAGAATCACCAAGAACCCCGTCGACGACATCAAGCGAGAGGCCAACCGGATTATTAAAACGGTCAACGCCGCCTCGAATGCCCTGCATTTGCCACCCATAACGGGTGACCATGGCTTAGGCTACATCTATGGGAATGTTAAGACCCATAAACAAGGGAACCCCCTTCGCCCCATAATCAGCCAGATCCCTGCCCCTACGTACCTGTTGGCCAAGAAACTTAACACCATCTTAACCCCGTACGTCCCAGATAGGCACAGCCTGAAGTCGTCGGCCGAGTTCTTGGACGCCCTACGAGCAACGCCCCCCGGAGGATGCATCGCTTCGATGGATGTAGAGTCCCTGTTTACCAACGTCCCCGTTGACGAGACCATACAAATGATTTTGGACAGAGTTTACAGGGACCCCGACACTCCATCCTTAAACATCCCAGAGCATGCCCTTCGAGCACTGCTGGAAATCTGCACGGAGAAGGCCCCTTTTTTGCTGATCACCGCAACTGTATGTTCACCCAGATCGCAGCGTGGCGATGGGATCTCCCCTTGGGGTCCTTTTCGCCAATTTCTATATGGGTACCGTCGAAGAGAGGGTCTTCCAGATTTCCAGGAAACCGAGGATATACGTGCGCTACATCGATGACACCTTCGTCTGCGCCGACTCCCAGGATGAGATAGAGCAGCTGCGACGTGCATTCCACGACCACAGCTGCCTCACGTTCACGATTGAACATTGCCAAGATCGCCGCCTCCCCTTCCTTGTCGTCCTTGTCGAACAGCGAGATTCCGAATTCAGCACGAGGGTGTACACGAAGCCGACGAACCTGGGAATGTGCATGAACGGTGAGAGTGAGGGCCCTGAGAGGTATAAGTGCTCCACCATCAGCGCCTTCGTCAGGAGGGCCCTCTCACACTGATCCTCCTGGAATGACACACACAGTGAGTTGGAGCGCGCCGCCCAGGTCCTCGTCGACAACGGACACACCAATCGTGCTGTTGATGAGTCAATAAGGAAAAGTATGGATGCCTGGTACCACCAGGAACCCCGCCCCCGAGGACGAACAAGCCCTCAAAAAGATCATCGAGGAAAACGTCAGCCCCGCCGACCCAGACAGAAATATTAAAATAATTATATATTATAAAACGAAGAAGACGAGCAGCCTGGTGATGAGAAACAACCCTTCGGCGCCCCTGCAGGATCCCTTGAAGAAGACGAGTGTGGTCTACCGTTACACATGCCCCGTCCGAGGATGCCTCGGCAAATACGTCGGTATGACATCCATGCGTTTCTCCAAGCGAATCTCCTGCCACGCCCAAGAAGGAGCCATATTCAACCACGCCAGGACTGCTCATAACAAACGGATAAAAAGAAATGATATTATCCCTAATATCATAATAATAGATCAGACAACAGATCCCCGACGTCTGCGCCTCCTAGAAGCCCTTCATATAGGTAAGGAGAAACCAAACTTAAATATAACTCAAGAAACGTTTCTCCTTCCCACCGCCGCCCGGAGAGCAGCGAGCGACCCCCCGACGATGCCAGATAATCAGGAGCCCCCACAGGATGATACGATTCCTGCTACAGACGGAATTCCTGACGTTCATCTCCAGGCACACCAATGTGGCGCTCGCACAAGAGAATCCCCGAGACCTTCGAGGCGAGATCCACGGCTTCGCCCAAGACCGGCCCGACCAATGAGAATGCAACTCTAGGTCCGTGCCGCTATAAATACCGTTCCGCAAACTTTCTTGCTACAGTCTCTTCAATCGACTCGTCCGAAGATGACCTACGAGAAGGTCGAAACGTCACGTAATACCAGCTATACCAGCACCAACACCAGCCCTTAATCCAAAG
>NC_087201.1:66717991-66725491 GCF_015104395.2 Macrobrachium nipponense
TGATCTTTTTAAAGCAAATGGTATTTGTCTAACTGGGGGTCTTGCTTGTTTACACTTGGGCTCGATCCATGAAAGCTGAAATTTTAGATATAAGATTTTTTCCTCTAGAAACGTGCTTCGGAAGTAAATGTTGGAGATATCTGAATCTTCACTATTTTAAGGTTTTCAATTCATACGTTCCTACGTCTACATCAATTTTTCTTCATAATAGAAGTATTTATACTTCTATTAATATTAATAAAAGAGAGAGAGAGAGAGAGAGAGAGAGAGAGAGGAGAGAGAGAGACGAGAGAGAGAGAAAGAGAGAAGGGGAGAAAAATTCAAGCCAATAACCCCACAAAGGGATTACAGATAAAGGCAGAGACAGATAGAGAGATGAGATGAGAGAGAGAGGGGAGAAAAAGAAATCAGCATAACCCCACAAAGGGATTACAGGCCAATGAGAAGTGGCAGAGACATAATCCCTGGCTCGTAGAGCGATAGGTCACATATCTCAAGTCCTTCGAGAATCGATTGAGATTAATCCTTTGTTGGTGATTCATTTTGGTTACTGTAGGATGAAATCCCTGATGACATGATGTATGGGGAACTTTTCTCATTTATTTGTTTATTTAATTTTGCTCATAAAGGTTTTTTTTTTATCTGCAACTCATATTAGGTTCGAATTCTTGATCGTATTGAAGACAAATTGAGCGCGCATGTTGTACTATAGAATTTTTTTTTCTAACTTGCGTTATTATGAAGCCATAAGGAAACAATACTAAAGGAGAGAAAGGTATACAAATCTTACTTTGCGAACCATGTTAGAGTACTACGCTCAGTGGAGTAATTTAGCAACATGCATGACTTCAATAAAAAAAGTACCGAATTTGAAAACTGGATTATTCCGTACAATTTCATTCAATAAAGACAGTTACTAATCATTTGTAATTTACGCCAGCTTTCTACCTTGGTTTTAATAATCAATTGATAAAGAGTATGAAATTATTTGCCATATTGTGCGTAACATGGCAAAGCAAGACTGTATAAAATTCTAATGCAAAATTTACAACCGTGCCTACTCAAACTTTACAACCACCTCCACGATGGAAAATTGCCAAGTCTTCAGAAACGTTACAATATGTATCTACCAGAGTGAAAGATTGAAAGGACTGAAAAGAAATATGATGCTCTCGTGTATACAAATTTTCAAACTCGGATAGTGAAGAAAATTGGACTTTTGGAAACCGCGTGTTTGTAAGTTTGTTTGGATGGTGTTATTACGTTGCATGGAACCAGTGGTTATTCAGCAAAGGGACCAACGGTTTTACATGACTTCAGAACCACGTCGAGAGGGAACTTCTATCACCAGAAATACACATCTCTACCCCTCAATGGAATGCCCGAGAATCGAACTCTAGGCCAGCGAGGTGGCAGGCCAAGACCATACCGATCACGCCACTGAGGCGCTTTGGCGTGCTAAAATCTTAGAATGGTTATCTCGCAATTTCAAGAGCAGTAAGAGAGAGAGAGAGAGAGAGAGAGAGAGAGAGAGAGAGAGAGAGAGAGAGAGAGAGTTTTTTTCATTTTATTGCCAACTCATATCTCAAGTTCTCTAAATACAAAATACTTTCTCTGCTGGATAGCAGCTCTTACCTCCCTGTACAACAACCATCAGATTTTCCTGAATTTCCATGTAAAAATATTGTTTCCATGTAAATGTGTTATACAGGCGCTTCCCAGCACATCCGCAGAGGTACGTGGCAAATATAGGTCGACATACACCTCGATAGAATCATACAATTACTCTCTCTCTCTCTTTCTCTCTCTCTCTCTCTCTCTCTCTCTCTCTCTCTCTCTCTCTCTCGCTTGACACATGTAGTGACTTAGGTGATCATAGAATACACCTCAACTTCTTTACCTTCAGCTTTTCCCATTTCTATATGGGGTCGCTGTTTCTAGTCAGCCTTCTCCATCTTCCTCTGTCCTGTACATCTTGTTCTCTTAGACCCTTTTCCTTCATGTCATTTAATAATTTATCTTTCCACCTGAACTTTGTCCTGCCCCTCCCTCTTCTGCCCCCCACCTCTATGTTCATAAACCTCGTTCGTGTGTTTATCTTCTCTCCTTCCAGTAGGTAATCTTCATCTCCACCAAAGTGGGAACATTCATCAAATGCTCTAGTAAACAAGTAAAAATTCCGCCGAAGTTTTTTCAGCGCAATCGTATAATGCTGTATGAAACTCTCAGCCAAGGCCCATGAAACTCTCAGCCGCCTCCAATGATACTTTCAGCCACGGTCAGGTGGTGGCCTGTGTTGTTAGTACCTATAGCGGTGCTAAACGCACAAACACGGCCACTCTTACCTTAAATAAAACAGAAACTACAGAGGGTAGAGGGCTGCAATTTGGTAAGTTTGATGATAGGAGGGTGGATGATTAACATACCAGTTTGCAGCCCTCTAGCCTGAGCAGTGTTTAAGATCTGTGGGCGTACAGAAATGATCGGACGGGCAGACAGAGCCCCCTCAATATTTCACAGAAACTAAAAATGACCTCGTTGTTTGATAATGGGAAAAAGGAAATTTTCAATGGAGCAGAATATTGGTGATCAGAGTTCAGAGAAATTTAGTTTTTTTATGTGAACAGGAAAATCCTAATCAATATTAAAAATTATCTTGAATAAACTTCAAATCAGTCGAAATTTATGAAGTCAATTTGAAAAATTTACATAGAACAGAAACACGTATAATCAGTAATAAACATAAAACTGGAGGAATTAAAATAATGACAAAATATATCACTAAACAAAAAAGGGAACGATATAACTATTGTATACGCTATACAGATTTCCAAATTACTTTCCAGATCACGAGGTGTCATAGAGTAAGAAAAACTCCATCCTAATAATTATGACAGCCAGAAGTTTTTCACAGATAGATGATAATTTTTTACTCGCGGATATTCCCTCCAGTCATAGAATTTTATTACCTCAGAGAAAACAACTAATGAACGTATGTAGTTTTCACCTTCGGTTTGGTAAGACTTTGGAATGTTTGTTACTGTCCAGCAACGTAAGTGAGCTTTCGTTCCATGATCTAGGAGTGTGCGAACTTAAACTGAACACTCCCAACCGTAACTGTGCCTTGGGTAAAATTTTATTGTTGCATGAGTGGAAGAGAATGTGTTAGCAATGTTCAGCAGTGCTAACTTATTCTTTCAGTGGATAAAACCTAAGATCTTTAGATTTTATCCCATATAAGATTAATTTTTAGAATATAAATTCACATTTACACTATGTTTTGATTTTTGCATTATAATTTTCGCCACTTCCCGGTCCTAACGCTATTCAAATGCTAATATCTCCAAAAGTATTGCAGATAAAGAAATTCTTTGCCAGATAAAACCTTGCATCTTTAAATTTCATCCATAGAAGATTTATTTTTAGATATCAGTCTTACTGGAAACGGGCTCGTTTTGACGGCCTGGTACTGCCCGGCACGGCCCGGTCCCAACGCCATTCAAATGCTAATATCTCCAAAAATATTGAAGATAAAAGAAAAATTCTTTCGGCAGATAAAACTTCACATCTTTCAATTTCATTCCATATAAGATTTATTAAAGACTATTTGAAATGCAATTAACTTACGTGGCAGAGGTTTTAGAGGTGCTCAGATAACGTTTTTATGGTTTGAGTTGAGACTTCGAGAGTTTTCGCCTTTAGGGCGTCCTACTAGTGAATATTAATATGATTCTTATCATATTAATAGGATAAACAAAGTATACTATATAATGCATTTTTATTTATTGGCTAAAAACCGTGCGGTATCCAAACAGGCCCTACGAACTTAACTCTCTTTAATTTATTCTGATAGGTGATATAATTATCAACATTATACATCACAGCATATTTTTGCCAATTAGGCACTGGCTTCAAATAGCTATTTCCAAAATACGAGCCATATCCGATGCCTAGGTAAGATTATATGGACGAAAATCAATAAGATGCGGCCCTGAAATGCACGTTTCCTAAATTTTCCCAGTTCGGTTCTTCTGTTAAGTTATAAAACAAAATTACGTCCCCCACCCCCTTGTTTTTATAAAATATAATGGGTACTCAACCTCCTCTAAATTCATGAAAATCTTCCTCTTTCTTCATATTTTTACAGTTTTTAGACTCATATGATAGAGTCCAGATTAAAACTTTTACTTTGTAACTATTCCAGAGCAGTTGTCATGCCTTCTTGCTTGCATGAAAGAAATGATATAAGTGCCTATTACTTTTGCTCTCGTCATCCAATTTAGAACAAACCTTGACATTTCGGTTTCATTCTTTACTGTCATATTGCTGGGTGGGAGTTTTGGATCTACAAAGACTGCACCTTGCCAACTAGCAGGAGACAGTTAATTATAACTGTCAGTAGTTGAGGCAGTCCTGACAAGTAGGCAGATGCTCATATTCCACATTCAAACTCCACAGTTTTGCTATACCCCGGGTTGCCAGAGTCACCTTAGTAATCGTCTCATGGATAACAAATAAATTCTTATTTTTAAGCTACAAAATATTTATAGCATATGGAGTTATTCCATTTCACTCCCATTATCTTCAATCATTTTCTCTCTGCTTTGTCTCTCCCTCTCTTTTCAAGAAAGCTTACTATTTTCAATTTAGTAAATACAATAAAACTCCACTGCATAGTTTTGGAATACTAATTCTGACAGTGAAGTATTTGAAAAAAAAAAAATTCCCATTTGCATTCTACATTGTTTCACGACAATTTCGTCCAACTGCAGCACCTATTATCTCACAACAAAGCAATTTTCTAGCTGGAAAGTTACTAAGAGGATATATTCAGTTCAAATTGCTTTAAAATATTTTATACCATACAATAAATCCAGAAACTAGGTGGTAAAAGAATAAATCAGTGTCATAGAATTGAACTAAAAAATTGTCTTAAAACGGAAAAGGTAATGCTAAAATTGAATAACAAAATTAAAAGACCCGAAATCAGCCGGAGTCAATTATATATAAAATGACAATTAAAAGTTAGATTAAAACAAGTGCCTACCTTCTCAAATTAGACCTTAATTTATCACAAACACTGTATTACCTATTTTAGAATTCCATTTTCTAGGTGTATAATTATGTCGTTAGTCATTGCAGGTTAGTGAAATATCCTAAATCAGACCTAAAGGTTGTATGTTTTAATTTGCCATTACTGAGAAACAAGCATAAGGTTAAAAGGTACTTGTTTTATTGACATAGCTCTCCATCTTTACATTCCTTAGGGTACATCAGTTGTCCAGGTATTATAATGAAAGAAAACGTGTTTTATACTAAAAACGTGCATTATCTGATCAATTAAGTTCTTGTAAAAGAAGGCAAGTTGGAGATATTTTGAAATGGATATTTTTTTTATGCATAATAGAAATTTGACATCTCGGCTCTTTGGCCTTGTGATCCCCCGAGGAGGAAACAATGAAAATTCGACCGATCACGACATCAGCCAGCGTTCCTGCTATAAATACTTATCTACCTTTAAATTTCATTGAGGACTGCAGTAGATGAAGCAGTCCGGAACGCGGCAGCTGAAAACACATATTATATGGATGGATCAGTTGATCCATAAACACAGGCAACGGTAGCGGCGCTGGTCGCCCAAAACGTCAAAGGAAGCTGGAGGTTGTCCAACAACGCTTCCATCCTAGAAGCCGAGCTAACGGCCATCTTCAAACTTAAGGCCGCACGTAACGTTCAGTTATACCTGCGCAGTTATAACTACAGAGTCGGCCTGTGGAGGCAAAACTGAACCCACTAACGTTCAGTTTTGCCTGCACTGCCATAACTGCGCAGGTATAACTGACCGTTACTGGGTTCAGTTTTGCCTGAGAAGGCCTGCGTATAATATGAGAGTTGGTGGCGGTCATTTCAGGACAAGTGCAGCGCCGACTCCGAAGGAGCAATCCTCGCACTCGAAGCGACCAGGCCCATAGAAAATGACACTGATATCAACGATCAAATCAGTGGCCAAGTCACATCAAGCAGCTGGTGGGAATTCAGGGAAATGAAGAGACCGACATCCTAGCCAAAAGTGCCCTCAGCTGCAGTACAGTGAGCATCTAGCTGCAAACATCACTCATGCAACTAAAATAAATGGCAAAAGAATATGGCAGACTGTAAGAGGAAAGCGAAGTGCAACTTCACTTCTTACAAATCTCAAGTCCCACGACGCCATAATGCAAACTACCAGGAAACTCTCTGCTATCACGCAGAGACTAAGGCTAGGGTATCTATGCAGCTGGCAGCTGATTGGCAATGATGACAGGTCGTGCCAGTGCAGTGATCGAGATGTGAGTCATCCCCTCGCGCACTACCTACTAGACCAGTGGTTCCCAAACTGGGGGAAATTTCCCCCTGAGGGGGGGGGGGGAAATCTGAAGCTACCAAGGGGGAAATAATTACACTACCTACTAACTAAAAAAGTAGAAGAGCAAACAAAAGTCCTTTTATCTGTTACTAACCGCTCTCCATGGCTTATGGTTAGTTATGACTAACCGCTCTCTATCCACTTTACTCTGTAACTATATGTTTATCAGTATATTTGTACATTTGAAAAATAAATTAATAAATAGTCACTTCACCAGATCCATCTTGGGTAACATAGAGACACGTTGGAACATAGTGATGTCCTTCCCTCTTCCCAGGTAAAAGGACAGAAAGTGTAACAGCACAAGCTGCTCAACTCTATGCAAAAAACGTTTGTTTTTTTCCCAGGTTATTGGTAAGTGGGACAGCAAAGGCTATCATTTCTATGTATGATTTTTTCTTCTCTCAAACACAAGCTCACTTCCGTTTCCTTCTCAGATCTCAACCACTAGGCTGAAACTCACTGCTGTCAACCTTTCTCTCCTACTGATGGGTACTGTTAGGTTCAAAGGAATTGCAACCCTGTTTATCCCTTTCTTTCATAGTCACCAACTAACTGTCAAAAAAGCATCATTCTTATTTTTTACAGAACAACACAGTTAAGGGCTACTCCAAGAGCAAGAGCTCATGCTAGCCCAAGGTTGGCCTAATGTTTAACAACAACAATAATTAATTACATACATTGTCTCATTAGATGACCACCTACCTATGGACGAAAAGAATATACAATAGGAATAGAGAATACTCTCTATACGCTACATGCCGTTGAAACTGATATTATTATATTATTATTATTATTAATATTTTAGGCAAGCCTGTCAGCGAATTCAAAAAAGCATTAAAAGAACGTCCCTACCTCAATAATAACGATAATAATAAATATTATTATTATTATTATTATTATTATTATTATTATTATTATTATTATTATTATTATTATTATTATTATTATTATTATTATTATTATTATTATTATTATTATTATTATTAATTATTATTATTTTAAGAAAGACAGTGAGTTCATGATGCAAAAGTAACAATAAGCGGAAATTATATCTTTCTATTTATTTTTTGTCCTACCTACAGAGTAGTTCA
>NC_087201.1:66735491-66770491 GCF_015104395.2 Macrobrachium nipponense
CCATTGTACTTCAAATTTTATGGATTTTTATCCTTTAGTCTTGAATCATTTCGTCAAGTTCTTCACAACGAAGAATCAGTGTGTAAGCAGGGTGAAGTTTTGGAAAGGGAGTTGCGACTCCGTTTTTCAAAATTAATCCGCAATATATCCTTCGTACAAAAGAGCGCACAACACTAAATGAACTCGGGCACTGAATGCACCAACACATGAACACAATAAAGCCAAACTACAGGGAAAGTCATTTCCTATGACCGAAGGAGTGAAATATATTCAATATTACCTGGAAATTTCTCCAATTCACATCAACGAGATAGCATGGAATAAAAAAGTAGCTTTATAATAAAATAGAACCCTAAAAGAGTACATTTCCAATAATGCACGGTTTGCTGCGAACAGGTAGCTCTAGCGGAAATTATTTTTTGGGGAGTTTCGAGTGAACGTTAGTTGGCAGAGCTGCAATTTCGAAAATTGGATTCGGACATTCCTGTTGGCCATTTAAAGGCTACTTCCTAATGTTAGTTAGACTTGCTACATGTGAACACAACTACAGAAACCCTTTTCAAGTGACAAACATTTAAGTAAGAGAATTCTATGAAGTCTTCTCCAGAGGACCTAGGTTAAACATTTACAGTTTAACTCTCGACCATTCGTGAGCAAAATTACTTTAGGAGTCCATGTTATATAGTTACTTCCACTACTTAAGAACGTTATAAAAGAGAGAGAGAGAGAGAGAGAGAGAGAGAGAGAGAGAGAGAGAGAGAGAAACGGTAAATCATACGACAATATCAGTGGTTGAAGGTCAGATGTTTTTTTTTTTTTTTTTTTCACTAGTCTGATGTGTAGCTACCAAAACTTCTTTACTTTAGATACTAAAGCTCATACCAAATATTTTGACCCATCTCACTTGCTTTAAACCATATAAAATCACAAACCACGATCATTGCTCAAGCTTAGCAAATCATAATCTAAGAAACCTTTGCTAAAGCAAATGCAGTACAAGTATTATTTTATATATTTCATGGTTCTTTCAGCTCGAACAAAGAAAGAAGAGGAAGATATGCAAGAGTTAAACGGAGGTATATTAACATCAGCTTTTAGCACATCAAACCGATTTCCATTTATGGCTGTGCCTGTAAAAGGAAAGGAGTTTGTATAGTTTTCTTGCAGTATCCAGCGATAAGGGAGAAAAGTAGACCCATATCTGTTCAACACCTGAGGATATTGATACAAAAAAAGAGTGAAGGAGCAACTGGAACCCAATTCTCGAAAGAAACAATGGAACTGACCCCTGAACGACTGTTTATTTTATTCATATAAGAATAAACTCAGATAGTTGATCCTTAAATACATCTTACATTCATTAGCAATGGCGGACTAGACAGGTTGCCAGTTTGCCCGATGGTAAGTGGACCCCTTACACATAAAATCATGGAAAATTTCATTACTGATTTATACTTATGTTTTAGTGAAACGTAAACGTTCCAATAATTTGTCTTCCTGAGTTTCCACTGATGCATTTTCAAATATGTTATGTGTTTGTCATTTAAATTCTATTATAGTATTGTGGCTGAGGGTTGGAGTAGTCGGCCCCATTTTGCCACCTGGCAACAACCATTTTTAGACCTAGTCCGCCACTAGGTTTTCACTCTCAGTGAAAACTGACCTTTGTTTGAAATACTGTTCCTGACTCACTGACCTGCCAAGTTAATATACCAAGTAAGAATGGCTTATGGTTTTCTCTCTGACATACCTAGCTAATTCGCTAAGGATTTCTTTCATTCATAAATGAAAATGGTTCTTCATTTGATCAGTATTCTTGCTTTGCTTACAGGTCAAATAAGTAAACCATGCAAGCAAGGCATATTCCTCCCCCCACCCTCTCTCTCTCTCTCTCTCTCTCTCTCTCTCTCTCTCTCTCTCTCTCTCTCTCTCTTCGGATGGGGATCTTGGAAATCGCCATCTCTCCACTAAAATTGTGTGTATTTAAGGGATTGTAAAAATATGCTTAGATAAGTGAATGAGAAAACGAAATTTAATGAGTGACATTGCATTGAAGTTGAGTACATTCTTTGTGGGAGTGAGTGATGATGTATCTTTTTCCTGTGTAATTCACTGCATAACATTATTGTTGCCCAGGGAAAGAAGAAATGTAAAACAAACGAGATAATGATATGAAAAATCCTTACATATTCTGTTATGATTCAAGTAAGGCACCACTGCACAAGCTTGTTTAATATACACAGTCCTAGTAACCAGAACCTGTTTAACTTTCAAATATCAATAAAAATACGTTTAATACGTCGTTTTGGTGTTTTTAAGGGTCTTCAAGCATCCGTTCCTACAAATGCCTTTAGATATCACCTACTGCAGCGAATAATCCTGTCCAGGGATCATGAGAGATTCGAAATACTTTATTGGATGCTAGCAAATTTTCGTTATCCTTGGCCTTTTTTTTCAGTAATAGTATTTTCAGCTTCATCTGAAACCATTGTCAACGACGGAAATACGCAAAAAATCACAACCAAAGTATGAAAAGTGTAGCTGTATCAAATGTTAAAAAAAAAAAAAACACTTACAATTCTGTCATTTCCAAATTATTTCCTCTGTTATCTGCTTTGTCAGTACTTTCTATTCGAGCTTTGTGATGCCCCAGAAAGGAAAAATAATTATCCTTTTTTTGTGAGAATGAAATATTTATTTTTTACATCTGATTCACTTTGTAATGATCAAAGCAAGATGAGTGGAAACCTTGTTTTATGAAAAGGTGGAATTTCCAGTGAAATGTTTAGCAAATGTTGGATACCCAACCAATTTGGTTTATAAACATTAGATGTTTACAGTCCTAAAATTCCAATTACTACAATTCGTACACTAATTTTTTTTATTGCAAATTACCCTACATTCGTATACCAATTAACCAACTTGAAAGGGAATTGGGATACTGTTGTTTCGACAGATTTTATCCACAGATTACACTACAGATTACTTTTAAATTAATTGTTAATAATGATTTTATAATAATATAAATCTACTACCACTCAAAGACAAACCATTGTCATCTGGTATTGTGTATTGTTATACTTACCCCAACTGTCAAGAGAGGGTATTTGAGTAATTCCATAAACGCGCTCAAAATAAGATACTGCCAGCATCTTGGGCAGTGATAGGAGAGTTGGGAGTCAAGCAGCGGTCTTCAATCTGTGAACACTGCAGTAGATGCAATCAGGCCAGTCTAAGTATAAAGGATTTTAAAATTGTAGTCTCTTCAAAATTTTTCAGTTTAAGGATTTTAGAATTAGTATATATTTGCAAACTAAAGCCACAACTCAACCGAGATCGGTCTCCCTTTCCGTTTTCCATATTCTACTGATTTTCTAGTCGCTGAATTTCCTTTGGTCAGTACTTTACTATTGAGATTCGGGGCCTCTGTAACACAGTTTTTGGACTTTGCTCCTTATCAAAGCATCGGATGTAACTGAAAGTTGACATATGTATATTTTACAACCACACACAAATTTTGGCAGCATTATCAATGACCTAAACCTGATAGTTTTAATTTTTATAGAGTAGAAATTATCCAGCCGATGCCATGGCCAATGATTACGAGCCAAGAGTCGAAAAACATTCATTACGTAAGCAAGGTAAACAATATTTGACGAAATGTTGCCCCGCCCATCCACCAGACAGAAACTCATTCACCTTATTCCATCGGCTCTGAAACCCATAGCAGTCAATAATGGCTAACAGGATTTGGAATTTTCCCTGTGGTTGCAAAACTGCATTTGTCTTACGACTTGCAACTTTTTACAGTCAAGAGAAAGCCCGTGGCCATGACAAAGACTTTATGAATGGTGGAACGATACATAGATGTGGGTGGGGTTATCTGTGCTAGCGTAGTAATACTGTTGTAGTAATAGCAGTAATATACATGAATTAAACGTTTAGGCCAACTGCTGGGATCCTTGAGGATCATTTAGCACTTCTTGCAACTACTCGAGAAATGAGTTTTTATAGCCAGAGGTTAAATTTTCTAATCCAATATTATGACAATTATCAGTGGAGAGGTTTCAGAGTTCATAAAGGTGTACTGCTTTGCTTGTATTTACATTTTTATTTCATTGTTGCCAGAGATCTAGCCTTCGTTACGTATAGCCAATCATCCATCGAGAAAGAGGGAAGAAATGCTGTCATAAGTTACGTTACGAGTGCGTTCGAAACCTTTTCTCTGAGTAAGTTGGCCCGTCTTCAAAAAAAGTCACTTTTACATTTTAAGTACCAAATTTATTCAACCTACGTAATGCAGAATACAGTCAAAATTTATGTGTATATATAATGTGTATTCTGAATAAGCGTTATATTTATGAAATGCATAGATAAAAAGTTATTGCGAAAAAAACGTGTTACAGAGGCCCTGAATCTCATAGTAGTATATAACTTTATGTTTCGGTGCTTTGCCTCTGTTCGCCAGTCGGCCGCTCTCTCTTACTGCATGGCGAGTTAGAACTACATTTTAAATCTGAATTTTTAAATTCACTGAACTAACCTTAATCTTCATGACTACTGCGCATTTCGCTATTCAAATAATAATGACAAAACTTAGTGTATAATGTAGACAAAAATTATTTAAAGATAACTTTCTGAATTCTGGGGTTAATTATGGGACTAGCTTGCATTGACTGTAAACACCTTGGTTAAGATATCAGCGGAATATTACACTCAAATATAAATGAGATAAATGAATAACTGACTTGGCCTTTTTATCGCGTCTTGTGAGGGTGGAATATCAAGTGCCTTAGCCGACGATTCTGAATAATAAACTAATGGCAATTCGTGAGGTACCATAAAACAGTTTGAAAATTGTTGAGGATGTTTTACATCCAACTTTAATTATCAGCTGATTGCTATTTTTGTCTACAAATTTACTGGAAATCCGTACGGTCTCTTATCTAATAATTCTACAAAATAGTCAATATCACATAAAAAAAAAAAACTCAGCGTAAGTCGTTGCAAACCAAAATCTTAATTAAGCAGTGAACTTTAGCATACTGGTGTATATTCAATGTATACATCCTGTATCCATTGATTGGTGCATAAACCCAGCGATCACTGCTCATAGAGATACGGCCCTCCCATAGGGTTGTAGCTCTTCTCTAAGAAAATGTACTGGAAGTTTTTGATCAGCCTCAACGGCTCACGAATCATACGTCCAATTCTGCCAGAAGCTCTCAACCTCTTGACAAAAGTAAGCCAAGTTTTCCTCAAGACCAATGACCATCTTCAAATCGGTCACTTGCTTACTTAGTAGTAATTTCCGATACTACGCTGTTCAACTTATGCAATGAAATACCTTCTTCCCGAAGTGCAACTCAACACCATCATCCTAACTCGTAAAGCATTAACAAAGCACAAACTTATTACTTGGCTATAGTGTCATACAATCTTTAGGGTTGTGGTTTTTCCGTCGTGTTCTCTTCGTTAGGATGTGTAATAAACGGTCAACACTTACTTGCAACAAATTTAATAATAATTTGCCTTCATGAAGATTTAGGAACACATGCCCGCACCGTTCTCAAAAGACTGAACCACATGTACTGGCTCCACCTTTAATGTAAATTTATATCAATTTGTAGCTACCCAGCCATCCCTTCGTCGGTAAAGTGTCATGTTCCTAGAACAAAGAAGAAACGCATCAACCTTTTTTATCCATGAAAATCTTTTTCACAATCTCCCCATTCCTGTCGGTAAATTTCTCTTAATTACCGAATTGCAATGTAATGGACGCAGTGTTCCTTAAAACATAACGATATATATTACTGAAGTTTCCAAATTGTAAATTCTCTCAACCATCCGACCTGGCAGTATTCTAAAATTCCCCAGAAAGCAAACTTACACAATACCGTGCATATTCATGGTGTCTGGAATTCCTCCGTAGAAAAGCCTTGTTTCGAAATTCAATTTACTTCAAGCTTCCATTCCATGCAGCTCGTGTTTGAATTCGAAAGCATTCAAGAAGAGAAGAGGCTGCTCTTCGTGCTTCACCTTATTTTCGAAGAATATCCTTATATTTCCTACTTGCATAAAATGTCTAGCAAAGTTCTGTTGTAAAGAAACAGGTAAAGAAACAAGAGGAGATTTTCTTCTTATTAAATATGTTGTATAAATTTGTTATTAATTTTCAATAATACAAATATAAAGCGCTCGGAAAATTTATACCATTAACAATGATTGCTTTATAGATTTGAATTGGTAACTCATATGTTTGATGATCGATGAGCCATTCCTATATCAACAGACATTATACGTATGAAATATGTATTTACTCAAACAAATACGGCGTAAGGTTATTAGGCAAGGCTTTTTCATAGATATGTTTCAAAATCCTTCAATCTACATTAAGTCACAACTATACCAAACCTTTCGTAAACAATTTTTGACTTATCGTTTTGATCATTCAGCTACACAGCAACTGAAAACAGTATAATTAATTTCATAGTCTGTTTTATTCGCCCTCCAATATTGAGACCATCATTGAAGACTGATCAGCACTTCATGACGATCAAGTCAATATGTTCTACGCTCGCAGCATTTACAGTACATTTATAATTTTAAGGTAGCACTATGGCATGTGAAAGTAGTTTAAATGCATAAGAAAATAGCCTTATAAAAAACATAAAAGTTCAGCTGGGAGGTTAAGGGAATGCTCCTCAGTACATCATACATATATCTGTCTGTACGAATTAAAAAAAAGTAAATAAATAAAAATGCGAAAAATATTCCTACACATGAAAAGGTTTTGGTAATATTATTGAACTAAACATCATTTATCACAGTTTAATGTAACTAGAAACTGCAAAGGAGATATAATCTCTCTAAAACTGTTACCAGGTTTAGATGAAATTAATTTGTATAGAATATGGTCTCAAAACGTCCTGGGAATTAAAATATTTTAGAAATGATAATGATTTCTCCCCAGGAATAATTGGATTTTCACCAATTAATATTTAATTACACTGCGTAGAAGTGCTTAGATTCGCCTTCCCTCTTGTGGTTTAGGCCGAATCAGAATTTTTAGCAAGTTAGGTAAGATGAAGCTGCGATTAATCATACAGATGGTTTCGATAGCAATTATGTAATTAATACGTTGAAATAGGTCAGTCAGATAGAACGGTCTGATTAACTTGTTTGCCTTCATCCTTTTCATCCTTACTGCAAGTAATTACCTGATCCGTGTATTTGTAAATGTAATATAAGATTACATACTCAGTATCACTTTGATGATGAAGTATATCATGCACATATCATCCAGACATTTATAGGTTCTTCATAACTTTAATACTATTTGCTATTGAAGCTTTGCTCCTAATTATTTCCTGTTAGTATTTCAGTACTTTTCTTTTCTATCGCAGCATCTGTTAAACACCTTAGCTATCTATTTCTTATCTGCTACTTATTCCTATATAGAATACCCGATTTCCAAGACTACACACAGTTCCTGAACTTAATTGAATTTACCACCAGAAGGACCTTCTTTATCCTGCGATGCCGTCTGCAGTTGCAAAGCAACCAAGGGTTGACATTCTAAGGGCCCCTATACACTGAACGATTGTCGTTATCGACAAACGCACACACTATTCACAGTATGAACGATCTCCGCACCGATTTCAGTTTGAACAAAGATTTTGTCTCGAGAAGACATGACATCATCTCTAGAAGAGACGCGCTCGACAGCGTTATATCAGCAGAGAAACCCATACATTGAAAGATCTGTGTATGACAAGCTTAGTCGCAAGCCAGCAACCTGGTCGTGACAGATTCCCGCTGAGATCGTTCAGACACGAAGCTCCGCCCACTTTTGTATTCAGACAAGCCCATACACAGTGTTTTTGCGAACGATACAGACAGTCGTTCAGACAATTGTTCAGACAATCGTTCTGTGTATGGGGGCCTTAACACTTCGCATATCAGGCGGCCACCTTTGCAGAAGTTAGTCAAACATACCCAAAGAGTTTACAATGAAAACAACTTCAGACAGCTGCAGAAGGCAGAAGTTGTATCTATCACCTGCCAGCAACTTTCTATCAATATTCAGCAATCTACAGTCTTAACATTACTTTCAGCAGGAGATAGAAGACATTATAATACTTTTCATGATTATACTTCAGAACTTCTGTAAGTATGGTATAATCGCAAAAAGCGTAATACAAATTTTGAAGTTTCTTTAGGAAATGCACTAAAATTTTAACAGAAATACAAAGTTGAGAATCAATCAAAGACGTTACAAGATAAGCTCAAAAATCACTCGGCATTCTTAAGGAATATGGAAATTATGATGAGATTTCTTTCCTTGAGACTGTTATATATAATATATGGCCATACAGTCTAAGTGACTGATATCCCCATACATCCCCTTTAGTCTGGCTGGACAATACCGTTTATTTTGATAGCTTCGCCAGAAAGGAAGTGTTATCCTTCTATGCTCACAATGGCTCCATGCAGAGATCACTTGGATCGATGGACATTTCTTTGTTCTCCTTTGTTAAAAGGAAGACGTCGCTTCAATATCGAATTCTTTTGGGTACGAAGACTTCTAGAGACACCAGTGAAGATCCCATCAGGCTGAACGACTATGTAAAGCCTTTCCCAAGCCCTTTTCAATTTTTCATCTTTTTTAAAAGGAAGTGATTTTTTGTTTACGCCTCTCTTTTACCACGAGTTTCCATTCAATTTTACTTACTTTCCCTTTTAGTTTTCCTTTTTCTTAACTTGTGTATCTCTTGCCCCTCTTGAAATGGTGATGCAGACGTACAAATCATGACAAAATGTTTCGTTTAACAGAAAAATTAACCTATTTTCACCAAAGATTTGCATAATACGAATAAAATCGTTTTATGAAAAGGAAAACTAGATAAAGAAATATTAGTAAATATATGCGTAAAGCAATTTCTTTTAAATGTAAATATATATAGATATACCATATATATATATATATTATATATATATATATTTATATATATATATATATAATATATATATATATATATATATATATATATATATTATATCTATATATAATAACCTATCATCTTCCATGATGGCGATTATTTATATCGACTTTAACATGACTATATCATCTTTATCTTGTGCTTTACCCTTTGCAAATTCCCCCCACCCTACCCCACCCCCTGGGCATGAGAGAGGTTTTGCCACTGGACCGGAGCACGGCATGTTTTCAATCGAATATACCCATTTCCTGTACAAATAAAGAAATCCTAGAGTAGAATCGGTCTTATTTTACTATACATAACTGTCTAAAGTCTTTTTAGCAGATAACACCGTAATTCCTCATTAAAACTGTGAGCAGTGATTAGCCACATTTATTTGAAGTCATCCGCCAGGATGTTCTTAGTTGACTGCCTTGCCATTTGTGATCGCCTGAAACCAAAATCCTATCAATCAAGGCTTAACCCAGGTCAAATGATTATGTATTGGAGATACTTTTAAAAAAAAGTTAATTTCGTGCTATATTGACGAAATTAGTATTAGATTGTATCCTTATTGATTTATGAATTTCACCATAAAAGGTAAATTTTTGTGACGTTATCTGATCTCACAATTTCCATTTAGTAATGTGAAAATTAATATCTACTAAGTAGTTGTTCAATCCAGATGTTTTATTTTCTCTGAACATTACTTTATCGTGCTTCACTGACTGATCGACTACAGAGCTCAAGCTAACTAAAGAAATATTGGAATGATTTCACTTCCTCACTTCAAGTCCCATTATCTTCAAACGATTGCCATTCTTACTAACATTCATTCATAGAATCCTGACCATTGAATACAGAACTGATACAAACTCTTCTTTGATTTCCACCATTCGCTTTTAATTTACGTGTTACTTGAATTCATTACTGCTTAAAGGGAATGGATCTTATTTGGGGCATTAAATCTGATTACAAATTGTGTCATCAGATTCAATGATACAATTAGCCACAGTAACTCTTCTCCTTAGTGCATTATACTTTATCATTACTGCAGTGACCGCAAGTTACTTTTCGTCATTAAAAATATATTCAATTAGTTTTGAACTTTTCCGTAAATTATTTAATATTACGTTGCGTTTGCAGCTGAATTGAAAATCATTTGCGGCTTCAGTATAATACTTATGGGCGTGCGGTTTTTTTTCTTTTTATGAAATTAGGCCTTACAAAAGTCCTACCAAACACACGATTTTCCAGTTAGTACCACGGGAATATAGACTATGCTTCTCTAAATGCCACCTACAAATCACGTTGGAACATTTCTTGCTACCTGATTAATAAAAATCATATTTATGATCAATAAATAACGAGGACGTGTAATTCTCGGTAATGGGCTGTCCACTCATCATCCCAAAATTAGTTAATGTGTTTGGTTATCTGCCTGCGTGTGTACTAAATTTCTGATACCTCAAGAAGTCGTTTTTTCTGTCACTGAATCAGAATCTATACTACTCAGTATATCTAAATGTGTAGTTGCGAGCCGCTGTAAGAGAATATTATTCATTTATCATACTAAATATTTGTCACCTGAACTGTTTGTGTCTGATACGAAGTCGATTTGTTATTGAGAACCTGAGAAAAACAACGGTATATGAAGCTGAATTTTTCAGAAACTTGCATAGAAATGGATAAGGCTTTATAATCTTTTTTTCGATACAGGTTCTCATAAAAAAAAAAAAAAAAAAAAAAAGTTTTGGAGAATATATTTCATAATATTGCAGACTTCTATGAATTAATATATTCTATTGCGTATTTAGCAGAATCCCACAACAGCTAGTGGTGTGGCCCGGCCTACCTCGAGTAAGCTGCTGTTTACAGTGTGTCTGAATCTGCAGCCAGATAGTGGCAGCCGTTAAGAGCAGCAATGCATCACATAAACGCGAACCGTGGTAAATAAGATATTGCCAATTCCGAGCTAAGTGGTCGTATGCTGTGGCTGGAAATCGATCTCGAGTATTGTAATGTTGTCTCACGTTCCAGAGAGGGACGGGCTATCGCCGATAAAGGTACCATTAGGGAGGAATAGCTTGTTTTTATTGAAGGGGAAGCGATGTCGGGTTGAATGGACATTGCTATCCAGTTTTTGCAAAGTGAAAATCTATTTGTTCGTTTCAGTGGAAAACGAAGACAAAAATTGTTGAGTACAACAAATTGAATGTCTTTGTATGTAGCTTAGAAAATTAACTGTCAGTGTCATAATACTGGGCAAATGAGTAGTAAATTGTTGAAAAAAAAAAAAAATTATGGAATGTAGCCGAAGCAAACTTTATAATACATTATTTAAAAAATATATTTTAAATATATATGGTTATTAGGATGATTAGATTTCATCCATATCTGAATTTATTCACAGATTATTGACAAAGGAAAGGATAGCAAGATAAATGAGAGAAATCACTGAATCTGATAAACATTCCCCATCTGAAAGGAAGTCATTTGAAGGCTTATATATAATCTTTACAGAAAAAAAAAGAATGAAAGAGTTAGTTACCCACGCTGAACAAAGGATGATAAATGATGATGACGTGTGTGTCAGCAACATGAAAAAAAAAATAAATAAAAAACAAAACAAATGATGGAGGAATGTGGCAGCCCCATATGTCTATTGTAATAGCTTCTCGGGCTTTCACGCCTTCCTGCTACCACTGCCTAATCGCAACCAACATTATAAAGGAGAGGAGAAAGGGGGGAGGGGGGGGGGGGGGGGGGGGCGGACGCATTTCATTAGACGGAAGAAAATGTTTCGCAGATTTGTTCCTGAATTTTCAGACGATACGTATTAACTTAGTTCATAACAGGATGCTAGTTTCTGGATATTCTCTGACAAGAAAAGTATTTGAGACCCTAGTTGCAACTACTTTCATTACTTTTTGCTCTACCTCCGTTCATATTCTCTTTCTTCCATCTTACTCTCCACCCTCTCCTAACAACTGCGAGGGTTTTTCTTCCTGTAACAGCTTTCAAACTTTTTACTGTCAAATTTTTGTTTCAGAGCTGAATGGCCTTAGTTGCCCCAGGGCTTGGCATTATTATGCCTAAACTCTATAAATCAAATCAAATCAAAGCTCAAAATTGAGGATGAAAAAAAAAATTATATTGTGATATATTTTACTATGAGATCTGTTTGTGTTGACTGCATAAGAATATTAAGTTAATGGGAATAAGGATATCAGATAAAGACACGACATTGTTCAATCTTAATATAAGGAAATAAAGAAAAGCATGACATCATGTTTTGCGCAGTACTGGCTATTCTCTCAGATCCAATGTAGCCCCTGAAGAGTGCAAATGCAACACTGGGGCTACTTGTAGGTACCACAGGTTGGGAACCCCTGATGTTCAGAGAAAGTGTCTGAGAGAGAAAACAAGTAAAAGATGCCTCGAAGTTTCTTGGTCGCAATCGAGTTTTCTGTACATCGTATAATCAAGCCCACTGAAAATAGATCTATCTTTCGGTGGTCTCGGTATAATGTTGTATGAGCTACGGCCCATGAAACTTCAACCAATTCCCGATGATGGCCTGTCCTATATCGTTGCAAGACGCACGATTATGTTTAACTTTAAATAAGATGAAAACTACTGAGGCTAGATGGCTGCAATTTGGTATGTTTGATGATTAGATAGTGGATGATCGACATACCAATTTGCAGCCCTCTAGCCTCAGCAGTGTTTAAAATTTGAGGGAGGACAGAAAAGTGAAGACGGACAGACAATAGTTTTCATTTACAGAAAACAAATAAATAAACTTTAATTACATTTTACTGACTAAATATTTTCTTAGTAAAGTCATTATCATAGAAACGATGAAGGTATTTAAAGCGGGTAAAGGTGTAAAATCTGAAATTCCTAGTCAATTTATTAATATACAGCGTACTTGTGGGTTATAGTATGAATATTCTTCTCTTTATCAGCACTGTCATATCTGTGTAAGAAGTGTTCCGTTGAATTGTATATGGCATTCCTTCCAATAATCTTGCTTTTAATTACCCCATGTTTCTGTATTTTGTCAAGTATTTACTTGCTGACAGATTGCGGGGAGATTCACTTCCACCAACCTACATCATGCTGATTATGGTGACTGCAATATCTTTTTCTTCATAAATATTTCTCCCGTAAGGTGGTAGTGCTGTCGGTGCACCTAACGCGGTGCTCTGTGGGCATTACTTAAGGCTCTTTGCAGCGTTCCTTTCGGGCACTAGCTGTAACCCCTTTCGTTCTTTTTACTGCACCTCCTCTCGTATTCTCTTTCTTCTATCTAATTTTCCAGCGTCTGCTAACAATTGATTCATAGTGCAACTGCGAGTCTTTCCTCCTGTTACACCTTTCAAACCTTTCAATGTCAACTTCTATTTCATGTCCTCATAGGTGGCCAGTGCTTGGCCTTTGGCCTAAATGTTATATTCAATTCGGTTCATAAATATTTCTAAATATGAGAAGATTCGAGATGAAAATGAATATCACTAAACATTCAACGTATTGAAAAACTGAAGGTCATATTTCTAAGGGAGCAGCTCTTTGGATTCGTATTGTCATCTTTCGTAGAGAGGGGATTGGGGGTGGGTTTGTGGGGGTGGGGGGGGGGGGGACATTCTAACATATGGTGAAAGGGTGCATGGGCAAAGAAAAAAAAAAGTTTGGGAACCACTGCCTTAGCCCATCCGTTAGTGACCCAAGGAATTCCATGCCTCTCCCCATTTTTCGTTTACTGCCATCTGAAGGACGGTATTGCTACCAGCCTACGGCGACCATGAAGGAGAAGATGAACCCAGACTGAACCATCACTTCAGGAGCAACATTAATGTCCGAGTAAATTTGATAGTTATTCACGATGATCACATATCCAGCTTTATGCCCAAATCAGCTCAATAATGCAATTCTCTGGAATCCTATTAAACCGGGTTTCCTTTGGTTCCTTTGGTAGAACTCGCTTACGTCATTCTAACTTAGATGTCAGACGATATTCAAGGAGCAGCCGAAGACAATTTATCAAGTGTGGGTCAAGCGATGTGATGATTTTCCTCTAGGGATACTCACCATAACACCAATGTTTCCGGTATTTAAATTGCCAGAACCATTTGCAACTCAAGGCATGAGACTAATTAGTACCTACAAAAGCCTCCAGAAATCGAAACTACAAGGGGTTCCATCTGATTTGAACCACATCATAGATGATTCAAATGTAAAAAACACTAAGATGAAGAAAAATTTTGGGATGAAAATCAGGACCGCGACACCCAAATGGCCTCGCAACACGGCAAAGTAACAACCTCTGCAAAAATACGCTCAGCCAGCATTACAAACATCATCAGCAACTTAGAGCAGTGGTTCCCAGACTGGGGTCAGAGAACCCCTGGGGGTTCAGGAGAAGGGCCTGGGTGGTCCGCGACACAATGAAACAATTCATACTTTTTCAACTCCAGAAAAAAAACAATTGTGGCTGTGTTCACCAATTTTACTTTGTACTGAATTTAAAGCAATATAGAAAATATAAAAAATAGTTCACATATTAACTTATACTTACTTTGTGCAGGAATATGCAAATGTAAAATGTACTACTTTGTATTGGGTATCCCGATATGGTATTGATAACTTTTCATTGGCTGGGGTGCTCGGCTGGGACTCGTCATAATTGGGGGTCCTTGGTATGGTCAAGTTTGGGAACCACTGACTTTAGAGGCTGCTCTGGCTCTTCACCCATTTAAGGTAATGTCTGAATAGTTCTTACCCCAGTAGTCTTTATACATATATTTCCACTTAACATCCAAGTCTTCTCTGCGCGAGGTGAAAGAATCTTTGTCAGAGTGATTCTGGTTTAATATAAGAATAAACTCTGCACAAAAGTATATCTCTTTCACCCCGCTAGGGATCTTAAGATGAAAAGATTAATGTTAGAGGTATTAAGAAGAAATAGGTGAAATCCAAGTTATATAATCATGGTCATAAAATAAAAAAAACTGTGATATGACGTGATGAAAAAAGCTTTACATAAGTTTCTGTACTTTTTCAAGGATTTAGAGTAAAAAAAAAAACACTACAATGAATATAATATGCCTAATCTCTCCCTAACACCTCACACGATTTATAATCTTTTCATCAAAGCAATGCGTGTTCCAAGTAACAATTCAATAGCAGATGTAACTGGCACCACGATATTGTAATTAGTGTTACTCAATTGTATAAAACTATGCTATATCGTTAATGCAAAGAACACCTTGAATTTCAAGTTATCAATGAAAATTTAAAATTAAGCACTCTCTCTCTCTCTCTCTCTCTCTCTCATGCCCTTTACGGCATGTGTATGATGCAAATAAAGCCTTTATATCAAGTGAATTAGTTGCATAAAACGCAATATATATAAGCCTAATGGTTGAAATCAATACGAATACATAAAAGTGTATCTTTCAATTCGTGAATCATAAGGAATGTTACAGCGATTCTGATTTAACTTCCATTCAGTATTCAAGACGTCAGAAGAAAAGGGAAGCAATACAAGGCAGCCTTCTATAATTTGTATCTGATAACATGAATGGGACGGCATTTAACAGGCATAACAGATGAAAGGGAAGCGTTATCGTCGTGTTTCTCTAACGCTAAAGAAGGATACCTTTTTTTACATAAAGGGACAAAGAGCAACACAAGTATATTCCGCATCACCCTCCGATTAACCAAACCCACATCCCCCTTCTTTCATTCTGCCTTTGCCCTCCCTCTCGCCTTTAGCTCTTTTGCTCTCTAACTCACAGTCCTTTGCCCACAAGCTATTGACCTGGTGTTTAGATCGAGAGCCGGGCGAGGGGGAATCATATGGATCCTTTTCCGAAAATCCTGCACCAAATAATTATGCACTGAATTGTTAATCGTAGCTTATCAGTCATTTCCGGTGAAGAGAGAAAGGGAACTAAAGAAAAAATACTGCTCGAAAATGGTTCATTATTCTATCGGATATACTAATAAAACAGTTGGGTCACTGATGAGGAAATTCTGACCCGTCCTTCATTGTAAGATTATCTCTCTCCCTTCCTACATATATATATATATATATATATATATTAGATATATATATATATATATATATATATAATAGATATTATTATATAAGATATCATTGAATATATATATATTATAATAATATATATATATAAGATATAATATTTTTATATATATTTATATATATAAATATATATAAATATAATAGATAATACTATATATATATATATCATATAAATATTTATATATTATATATCATAATTTTAAATATATATATATATATATAATATTATATATATATAATATATAAGATATATAGATATATATTATAATATATTAATATTTATATATATATATATATATATATAATAGATATATGTATATATATATATATATTATAATATATATATATAATATATATATATATAATATATATATATATATACCATATATATATATATATACATATATCTATATTATTATATTATATATATATGGATATATATATATATACACTAGTTACACCCCTCCTCCGGATGTGTTATCGGAGTCGTATTAAAAATGATGGGGTATGAAAAAGAGGGGTTATGACCCCCGTAGAAACGGCCCTCGAATTTTCGGATTTTGACTAAAATATTACTGGGGGGAGGAGAGTCTATGATAAGAATTTGGTAGCCCTAGCTCAAACTCCAAAAGTTGTATAAAATGAAGGGGTATAAAAAAGGGGGGTTATGACCCCTTAGAAATGGCTCTTGAATTTCGGATTTTGACTAAAATTTTTCTGTGGTGGAGGGTAGTCTATTGTAAAATGTGGTGGCCCCTGCGTTCATAGTCTGGTCATGCATAACGAATAAACAAACAAACAGTTAGGCAGAAAATGACTTGTATGTGTGTGTATATATAATATATATATATATATATATATATATATATACTATATATATATAATATATATATTATATATATATATATATATATATATATATATATATATATATATATATATAAAGGTTTTTTGCCTCGAAAGAAAAAATTAAAAAGCGAGGTAGCCGAGTACTTTCGGCCTTGTTCCGACCCTTTACTAAGGCAAACTTTAGTAAAGGGTCGGAACAAGACCGAAAGTACTCGGCTACCTCGCTTTTTCATTTTTTCCTTCGTGGCAAAAAACTTTATTTATACATAGCATCACGTTTTGTATACTTCAAGTTATTCATATATATGTATATATATATATATATATATATATATATATATATATATATATATATATATATATATAATATATAGTATATATATATATATATATATAAACCAATAGTTTCATAAACCGTCCGACCCACTACCAAAAGTATTACTGTAAAATTAGTCATTTCAAAATGAAATGAGCTCTATAACAACAAAGATAATATCATTTCTCCCATTGCAGAAATCAAATTTCATTTTTTTCGTTACGCAGAATTCTAAGTCACTTTATGCAAGAACAAGAAAAGGAATCAGATTTTCTATCAACATGGAACCTCATTTTGGCGCTGTTGCCAATATTTCAAACAGTTCCACGTCCGTTTAAATCCAGGGATAAGCCGTTACATTCTCTCCAGGGGGGACTTTCGGTGGTCAAGATATGTCTGGAGGCATTTCCCCTTTCTACAAATATCTTAATTTTTTTAATATCATGGTTAAAGGATAAATTGATAAGCAAGGAAATATGAAATAAAACATAACATAGAGTAAGTTTGACGAGTGAGAAAGTGGACATATGTCAAAATAAAAAAATCTGTAAGATTTATAAGAGAGAGAGAGAGAGAGAGAGAGAGAGAGAGAGAGAGAGAGAGAGAGAGAGAGAGAGATAACAGGCCGGAATAGGAAGGAGATTTTTTTTTTAAAGTTTGCATTCCATGAATTATTTACAAAACATTACAACAAATCCATTTTCATCTAAAATACATTGCTTTTAATTTTTCAGAAATTCTTTGTGAAATACTTTAACAATTTCTCTTTCAAAATTCCCTTGATATCTCTCTGGATTTTTATAATAGAAGCTTTTATTCTGTTTATAATCAAGGAGATTAAAGTACCTGGAAATGAAAAGTCCCTGTAATCTTATAATAATAGATTCAGGGTTTGCCTCAAAGGCATGTATCAGTTGTTTTTGTAAAACTGACATAAAGGGTAGATCTTTAAACGCCAGGCCAGAGAGGTCTCTTCGTGGTGGTAAAACTTTAAGTCTTTCTAAATCCCCGAACTCTACATCACGAGAAGAAAGGTACTCATGTCCTACGATGACCGATTTTCATGACCTAGTTTCATGTTGAGTGTACCCAATGGAGACCTTGTGAAGGGGGAACTAATTCAGCTACGTTAACAATTTCCGTTTCCTATTTGCATTGTTATAATCGACAATCTCTTACCGTGATTAATTTCCTCTGAATCGTATATAGCCTCAAGTATCATCACATTTTTCAAACCAGTTTGATAAAGAAACCTTGACATATAAGTGACTTGTATATTATTTAATTGTTATAAATAAGGAGTTCCGAGCATGTTTCTGGATAGTTTAGATCCTATACCTAAATGCAAAGGATGATTTTATATGCCAAAAATTACTGGCTGATTTTAAATGTGAAGCATGTGAAAAATGTTGCAATAGCTAACAGCTCACCAAACAAAGAGAGAAAGAATATTTATCTGGGAAAGCAACAAGTTAAAGGGGAACTTCTGGTTGCATTTTAGCTGTTTCATATGTAGTATTATTCCATTTAAGTACCCCTAGGGACTTTTTTTTTTTTTTTTTTGAAAGGGGCGATTTCTTATTTTTTACAACTCATTTTCTATTGCACCATGGGCGCAGCCATTTAAGTGTGGCTCATCTCTTATGCGTGACGTCATGTCGGGGTAGGCTCAGACAGGCAGAGCTATTCCGCCAAACGTGCTGCCTACACATTTCATGGACACACACACACACACACACACACGTTTAGAAAACTTCCGTTCACCCCATCACACCACGCACATGGCGATTGGCAAGAATAAATTTCAATTCAAATGCATACAAGTGGAAGCACCATAGTATAGATAGCGGTAGATAGCCGCCCTATTTTCGTCGGTACCGTGGTCTGTTCAGAGAGAAATTAAGTTCCCAAAACATATTATATAAATTTCATAGCCACACCTAATAACCTGCTCCTAGTGCCATCTTTTAAATCTATTGGCAAGAAATGGTCCGAACAGACAGCAACGGTTTGCGTCGTAGGTTGAAAGGTTTTGATGTTGATATCCTCCCTTCGAAACACCATACAAGTTGGCATAATTGCTATTTGAATGACAATTGACCTAAAACACGATGCCAATACCAAGGACGAATACAATGCAATACGCATGCTTCGCTGTGCTTGTTATTGTGAGGCGACCACCACACTACTTCATCGTTACTAATCCGCCAGATGGCAACATAGTCGAATCCTGAATAAATGGCGCTCTCCATTGAGGTACCTCGGCGCTAATTTGAAATTCAATTGTAAAAACATGGGATTACGTACAGATTCGAGCAATGACTCATTTTATAGCTTATTAAAAGTTCTGTTTGACGAAATTTAATGGCTATTAACCAGAAGTTCCCCTTTAAAGTTTACTATTATTGTTTCTTTCTTAGATGCGACATGAATAACAAAATTCTTGAAACTAGGTGAATATACTTTGTCAGGTACAAAATTAAATTAGTTATTACGGAGCTGAACGTAACTGATCTATAAAGCTGATAATATTATGGATGCATATTTCCTCGTGTCTGTGCGAAATACAAAAAGAACTTACTTGTTTTCATAACTAAGGAGTAATCCGCGACATTTTTCAATATATTGAGTGAAGTTTGAGGAAGAAGATTGCATGTACAGTACAGTGTGCAGTTCAGCTTTCAAAGTACTTCTATTTAACTTCGATTTTGATTGCATTTGCGTATGAATAATGAACATAAAAGATGATCTCATACTATAGTAGATTCACATCAACAGTGCATTTGATGTCTAGGCCAGTCCCTTACGACGCTCGTGATTGGCTGTTGATAAGCCAATCACATGGGCTTGAAACTCTCAGTCTCTCTCGAGAGTTCACATGGGTAGGCTTTATGTTCCACCGCTCCTGAGGGATACGTCATTCAAATGCATCCCTCAGGAGAGGAGGAACTTACATTCTGCCTATGTGAACTCTCGTGAGAGACTGGGAGTTTCCAGCCCTGTGATTGGCTTATCAACAGCCAATCAGGATCGTCGTAAGGGACTGGCCTAGACATCAAGAGCACGGTTGATGTGAATCTACTATAATTATGTTCATTCGTTGCAAGAAGGTGTCTTGAACGTAGTCTTGAGGCGTCGAGGTCTTCTCCAGGTAAAGCCAGAATGCCATTTGCCGTTAATAGTTTGTCTGTCGCCCAGTTACTTGTAGAGAGAAGACAATCCGGTATATCATGAGATTTTACTCGTTATCCTGAACGTAATTTGGTCTCTAAAGTGATTTTCTGAGTATCTTCAATTAAGCAGGATAATATAATTGAATTCAGAAATAGTGTTATGTCTGATTTTTAAAATAATTACTGCTATAGCAAAACATTTGAATTTGTAGTGAAAGAAATGCTAACATTATCAACCTCTGAATTGCCCTATCATGTCTATTAGCTTTGAACTTTAAAATGAATTATGGTATGCTGGAAAATGCATTCTCTAAATATTTAAAGAAGCAAGGTAAGGTTGGGAATTCCAGTTTCCTCGAATGGAACCAGAACGGCTGAAACGGAAAGAAAAAAGAACGTTCCATTATCGACTTTCGCTCTCGGGCTTACCATTTTTCCTGCACAGTGGAAAGAAGAAAATTTACTACATATATGGAAGTTACACACTTGGAGCTGCTTAGTGAAAATAGAGGGACACTATACAAATGATATGATGAAAATATAAGATTTTCCGTTATACTGAAAAAAAAAAAAAGATTTGCAGTATAATAACTCATAAAAAAACTGGACAGCAGGAAGAGATTGACCATAACAGACGTACTACATCTCAAGAGATGCAATAGAAGATAATGAAGACGTGGATACAAAACTGAAAGAAAATATTGTGATAAGTGAATCTGCTATATTGTCATGTTCACTGGACATTCGTGAAACAACTGGAGTTACGACTAATGAAGGTGAAGAACAACGAGGAAGTGAAGCAGTCAGCTTCTGAAGATATACCTCGGATGGAGGAGAAACTACTTGCTCCTTTGTTTCCTTCAAAGGAATGGAGAATGACTGTCATATATATATATATATATATATATATATATATATATATATATATATATATATATCTTCTCTCATTTCATGACATATGGCAGTAAGATCATTCTTTCCACAGGCAGGCTCAGTCTTTCTCATGTGAATGGAGAGATATCTCTCATATTTAATGGGCCTTGTCTTTGAAAGAAAACGCGGTTTATAATCGTAACCACGGGAACTACAGGCAAACGATGGAATAACAGGAATGCGTGGTATTATAATTTCTTTTTTTAATGTCCGTTTGTTGCAAAAATGTCAAGTGTTTTCGTTACTCCACTCCAAACCTCTTACTCTATCCGACCAGTTTTTCGTTATAAAATCTATGGATAGGGCAAAACAACGTGGTGAAATAATATTCCCCTGTAGCACCCTAGTGTTCACTGCATATATATATATATATATATATATATATATATATATATATATATATATAATATGGGTGAAATAATATTCCCCTGTACACCCCTAGTGTTCACATGCATATAGATATATATATTATATATATATATATATATATATATATGTATATATATATATATATAATATATATATATACATATATATATATATATATATATATATAGGGTATATTTCCTCTATATATATATATATATATATGCAGTGAACACTAGGGGTGGCTTTACAGGGGAATATTATTTCACCGGGGCCCACGTTGTTTGCCCTATCCATAGATTTTATAACGAAAAACGTGGTCGGAGATGGAGTAAGAGGTTTGGAGTGGAGTAACGAAAACACTTGACATTCTGCAACAAGCGGACATTAAAAAAAGAAATTATAATACCATGCATTCCTGTTATTCCATCGTTTGCCTGTAGTTCCCGTGGTTACGATTATAAACCGCGTTTTCTTTCAAAGACAAGGCCATTAAATATGAGAGATATCTCTCCATTCACATAAGAAAGACTGAGCCTGCCTGTGGAAAGAATGATTTCATTGCCATATATCATAAAATGAGAGAAGAAATAAGCAATTACACTTCAGCAAGATAGATGTATCATCTATTTGGTAGGTTAAGTGAAACTATTCGGCCAAAATCAATGTATATGTGGGAATATGACCCGAACGTCCAGCTGAAATCTAATTAGCATCGAAGGGCGATATCTGAGGCAGAGTTGCAGAGGTAAGCACGCAGCACATGAATCCAATTTCATAGGTGATGTATTGGATATTAACCTCTCACAGATGATAGGTGATACCTGCACTTGTAGATGCGGTAGGGGTGAATTGCTTGGTCCATGGAAGTTTGTGCAGTGCAAATTGCATACACAAGGAGAGATATACGGTGTTATCTAAATTTTTGCACGTGAAATAAAGATGCACACACACACACACTCAGATTTTACCCCCCCTCCTCAGCACCCGCTTTTAATTTTTTTTATTTTATTAATTTTCTAATATCACTTATTTTGCTCTGTCTCTCATCATCCATAACACTTGTTCCTAAGTAAACTACAACACCCCATTATCATCATAATGTCACTTTGTCACGAATAAGTCGTTCTACCATCTGAATTTCCTAAAATAAACCTATATAGTATACTTCACATATTCTCACTCCGAACAGATTTCCCTTCTATATAGAAGAAAACCTCGAGAACTTCCATAATGCGTATCTCATTTTGTCTTAAACATTTCCCGCCAACTCGTGGATCATACTCAAATTTCTGGAAGAGAACTTCGAGAAGGGAGGCTGGAACAGAGTGGAGATGTATGGAACATACACGAAGGGAAGAATTCCACAGGGTTCTTTACTTGACAAGGTGAAACATTTTGCAAAAAAGAACAGCATGATGAGAATGTATAAATATAAATACTAAAGGTTAGTTCAAAGGGGCATTCTCAGCCTTCTAAATAATGGAGGGGTGGAGGATCTTGTGATTGATGATCGACTGTCTCCCACGTATCGACGAGCTGACCGTATTAGTTCCCGAGGTGATTAATGTTTTTATCCCCGTGAACTTTTTCGGAATCCCCGCCGTTTATATCAAGGTGTGCTTCAATATAATCAACAAAGAAAAAACGAAGTCATGAAAATTCTTTTCTCCGCAAGTCATGTGATGAGTTTTTGTATGATTTTCAAGGAAAACTGTTTGAAATTACAGATGCTTCATTTTTGCTAGTAAAAAAAAAAAAAAAAAAAAAAAAATAAAAAAAAAAAAAAAAAAAACTATATTAGTAAATCTTTAAAATCTGTTTACTATATATTGATAATATTAATTTCACTTCAACAGACAGATTAAAGTGGTGTTTGCTATCACCATTTTCCATTATCCTTTCATATACTCTGTATTTTATTCCTTTGGTTCATGGAATCGTTATCGTAGCCTTAAACAACATAGCTACAATGTCCTTAACGATCTATTCAGGTGGTCAGTTTTTTGGAAACTGAAAATTCTCATTGGCTATATTTTCTATGAAAAAATTATAGTGCCCGGTTTGTTGAAAAAAAAAATGTCAATTGTTTTTAGAAACTGTTCTATAAAGCATTTACGGGAGAAGCTCAAAGAACTTTCCCCCCACGGAGGGTGTTTGAGGGCAGACGCTGGAATGGATATCCCGTGACAGTATCGCCTTTCCTTGATAACTGAGCCGCTGTTTGAATCGTAGACTTCAGTGGAATCTGTCATAAAACGTTCGCAGTTTTAAAAGTTTCCATACGGGTTACATAATATTTTAGATATATGGAGAATGTTTAATTCGACATATTTCCAATCTATACTCTGTTTTTTTTCATCTGTCCACCCGCCTGTGGTGTTTCCGTATGGTAACGCTGCGCCCCGGGCTTTAGATAGTTACTCTATGTGTAAGTTTTAGGTAAATAAAAGGATATCTGGGTGTAGATTTACAACTGAAAAGTGTTTTAATAAATTACTGTATGCGAATTACACCGTTAATATTTGAAATAGGATATTGTTATTATTGTTGAATGTAAGCAGAATGTAACTATTTAAAGCCCGAAACGCAGTGTTACCATACGTAAACACCACAGGCGGGTGGAGAGATGAAAAAAAAAAAAACGAGTATAATTACAATTTCTCTTTTGCATTGTGCCGTTCGTTATACTTGATTCAGGGTTTAACCCATTCCATACTGAAATTGTCCTTACGGACAACAGTCAACAAGGAACGAAGTTTTACGTTCAGCAAATGATAAAAGACAAGTCAAAGGACATTAAAATGAATAGGGTTTTTCATACTTCTATTATTTCTTGAAAAGGCTTTGGCAACAATAATGTAATATTTCGAAACGGTAATCTGATATCAAACGATCTTTCTCTCAGAATTATTGTGCGTATCCATATCAATTTTCTTTAATTGACAACGCTATATTAGATTTATCAACTCAATATTGACAGCAGAATTAGCTAATAACTCTTCATACTACAATTCGTAAATGAGGATTTAGAAAAATTACATCTACTTGTAAGGAAATTCTCATAATGTTTAAATGTATAGCTTTATAAAACAATATGAACATAATCACTCTCAAATGACTTCATTTCTGTTATCATTATTTTCAACATATCCAGTTAAATTGTCATATTTCTGGACAAACCAGATTTATGGCACCATTTTCAACTAACGGAAATTATAGTACTCTCATTCTGTTTAATAAGCATGATTTAGTGTATCCATTCTCAGCAGTGTAGAATTATAGAATCATCAATTTCAGCAGGGTAAGTTTATTGCATTGTTTTCTAAGTATGTATGTATGTATGTATGTATGTATGTATGTATGTATGTACATAAAGACATACATATATGAGAATGAATGCGATACATTCACCCTGCCGTATACGCAAGAGAAAATATGCAAACACTAACTATCTAATCAATAAAGTGGTATCGAAATGGACCCCGTTTAATATGAGAAGATTCATAAGTTAAGCGTATCAAGTGAAGAATATTAAATTGTGGAGCAGTTGCTTTTTGCAAAATTTTTCAAATTTCAGGCTAATATAATTAAGAGACGCATCCAACGATGAAGATCAAACTCTTTTATGCTATCACCTGGGAGATCATTAATCACTTTCTTACCGTACCAATGAATAATTTTACTTCGTCAGTCTCTACTAAATTTGGCTGGTGTCTTGAGCAGTGAACTCTGATGTCATAAACAAGCACTGAAATTCGTAAACATGGAAATAAGTGATGCTAATGAAAAATTATATTGCGGATGGTAGCCTGGGATTCTCATTCTAGTTGTGAGATGAATGTTCCAAGACTTGGATGGTTGTATCATTTGACCCAACTTAAATGATATGGTAAGTTTCAAACCAGTAGCTCCGCCTCTTCCCCCTCCCCCCTTTCCCCCCTTGCCTTTGTAACTACGTATGTCGTTAAAATCTCTACGGGTTTATCATACATCATTTCATGTATTCGAGAGCATAACAGAAATGATACATATAATGCATATGATTGTTTTTCCTGTAATTATTAATTCTGTATCAAGGCTTGTGTTTAGATTAAGTGGGGAGTGTTTTTAGGTTTAGCGAGGAGTGTGTTTAGGCTTTGTGGGATCTGTGTTTAGGTTTAGTGAAGGGTCATTTAGGTTTAGTTGGAGGTGTATTTTTGTTTAGTGGAGGTGAGGGTGTGTTTGGTTCAGTGGAGATTTTGTTTAGGTTTGGTGGGGGACGTGTCTAGGTTTAGTGGGGTATGCTTCAATTCAGGGTGTGTTTAGTTTTAGTTGGGGTGTGTTTAGGGTTAGGGTGGAGTGTGTTTATGTTTAGTGGGGGTGACTGTAGGTTTGGTGGTCGATGTGTTTAGGTTTAATGGAGGTGTGTTCTGGTTTAGTAAAGTGTGTTCAAGTTTAGTGAGAGGGTGTTTTTGTTTAGTGGAGGATATGTTTAGGTGTGTTTGATTTAGTAGGGGTGTGTTTAGGATTAGTGGCAATGTGATTAGGTTTAGTGAGTGTATATGTCTAGTGCGGAGTGAGTTTAGGTTTGGTGGCCTGTATATTTACGTGTAGTGGAGGTGTATTCTGGTTTAGATGGTGTGGTTAGGTTTAGTGGGGGATGTGTTTTGGTTTAGTAGGGGTGAGCATTGCTTTAGTGTATAGCATGCTTAAGGTTTAGTGTAGTATTTCAGCTAAGTGGGCTGTGTTTAAGTTCAGTGGGGAGTGTTTTTTATTTAGATGTTAAATTTTAGTGGTGGGTGTTCTTAGATTTGGTGTGGGGGGGGAGGGGGTTAACTTTAATATGGGCCATATGTTTAGGTACTGGGAGTGCATTTAGGTTTAGTGAGGGTGAGTGTTAACGTTTAGTAAGCATAAATCTAGGTACAGTGGGGTGTGTTTAGGTATAGTTAGAGATGTTTTTAGGTTTACTTAGCGGTGTGTTTAGGCTCTGTGGTTGGTGTGTGTTTAGGTTTAGTGAGGGTGCATTTAGGTTTAGTGGGTGGTGTGTGTTTATGTGTAGTAGAGGGTGTGTTTAAGTTTGGTGGGAGAGGTGTATAGGTATAGTGGATGAAGCGTTTAGGTTTAGTGGGGTATGTTTAGGTTTACTAGGATGTGTGTGTTCACGTTTTGGAGGGCCTTGAGTTTAGTTTTGATGGCTGGTGTGTTTAGTATTAGTGGAGATGTGCTTTGGTTTAGTGGAGCTCATTAAGGTTGAGATGGAGTTGTGTTTTTGTTTATTGGGGAATGTGTTTAGGTTTGGTTTAGTGGGAGTGTGTGTGGGCTTAGTAGGGGATGTATTTAGGTTCTGTGGGTATGTTTAGATTTAGTAGGTGGTGCATCTTTATGCTCAGGGGGGGGTGAGTTTAGGTTTGGTAGTCAGTGTGTTTAGGTTTAGTGAGTGATGGGTTCAGATTTAGTATGGGTGTGTATTGATTTAGTGGTGGTGTGCTTAGGTTTAGTGGGGGTGTTTCACCTAAGTATGGTTGTTTTAGGTTTAGTATGGAGTATCTTTTTATTCATCAGGTGTTCAGGTTTAGCAGTGGATGGGTTTTGATTTAGTGGCTGTGTTTATTTATTAAGGTGCATTTTGTTTTAGTGAGGGTGTGTGTTTAGGTTTAGTTAGGGCGATTTTAAGTACAGTGGGGTTGTGTTTAGGTTTAGAGGGTGGTGTGTTTATGTTTAGGTTTAATGGGGTGAATTTAGGTAAACTAAGTGGTGTGTGTTTATGTTTGGGGGGTGACTTTAGCTTTTGTGGTCGGTGTGTTTAGGTTTAGTGGAGGTGTATTCTTGTTTAGTGGGGTTACATTTAGGCTTAATATGAGGTATTTTTGTTTAGTGGAGAATGTGTTTCGGTTTGGTGGGGTTGTGTGTGGATTTTTGGGGATGTGTTTAAGCTACTATTAGTAAGGATGTGTTTCGATTCAGAGTGGGTTTAGGTTTAGGTGGGGGTGTGTTTAGGTTTAGTACTAGGTTTGCATTTAGGTTTAGTAGGTGGTGTGTCTTTACGTTCAGTGGTGTTGAGTTTAGGTCTGGTGGTCGGTGTGTTTTGGTTTAGTGGAGGTGTGTTCTGGTTTAGTGGGTTGTGTTTAGATTTAGTGAGTGAATGGGTTTAGGTTTAGCATAACATGGGTGTGTCTTAGTTTATTGGGTTGTGCTTAGATTTAGTGGGGGGATGTTCCATCTAAGTTGTTTTAGGTTCAGTGTTGACTTTTTTTATTTTTTTTTATCGGATGTTCAGTTTTAGTAGTGCGTGTGTTTCGGTTTGGTGGTTGTGTATTTAACTTTGGTTAGGGGGCATGTGTTTAGGTAATGGGGTGCATTTAGTTTTAGTGAGGGTGAGTGCGTAGGTTTAGTGGAGGTGATTTTAGGTACAGTGGGGGTGTGTTTAACTTTAATGTGGGCCTCTGTTTAGGTTTAGTGGGAGTGTGTCTTGGTTTACTGAGAGTTTTGCTTTAGTTTAGGGGCCTGTTTCAGTTCATATTTATAAAATCGAACAGTCTGATTTTATTCAAACCTCGCTCTGAGCTACATTAAAATTAGTAACCAAAAACATTTAGGAGCAACATCATACTTTTCATATGGGTCCACTAGAAATAAATGATATTCAAGGCTACATATAGGATATATACAAATTTCGAGGATTTTTCCTTTATCAGTTCTGGAGATTTTTCGCTCCTTGGAAAAGTAAAAAAAAAAAAATCAATAAATAACTGTGACACATGACCTATGGATGAATGAGTAAAAGTTTGATTGGATGAAAGACCATTTGTTCCTTGTTGGAAGGAACTTTGTCAATTGTAAAATGAAAAACAAATCAAAGACTCCTGAGCAAATATTGAAGAAGTTAGTTTTTAAAGCATTTATACAAAGAATCCTCGTTGACCAAATAATATCATAGTTTAATGGTTTTCAACTGAAGACCCACCCGACATGAAATGTAAACATTTCAGCAAGGTTCATTAAAAACTATTAATATATTATACATCAAGCGGGCAAACTTTGTTATTCCAGTACCGAATAAAAACAATACCATTTCGATGCTATTCATCCATCTATTGAAATGATACATTAAGTCAATTGCATAAAATTGACTTAAGGTATTTATTTATACAATAAAGATACTTGCTTTTTATGTAAACCAAAGACTGGATAAGGACAAGATGTCTCAATATTTTCTCTGTTCCATATAAGGACGAAAGCTACATATAATTAGAGCCTGCTATCTATTTGAATGCAGTTGACTTAAGGTATTTCTTTCAAACTGAATGACTGCCTCTACACACATAATAATAAATGATCAGTAAATAGACAAATAAATAAATAAATAAATAATCCACTGAACCGTCAAGTGTAAGGCTCTTACGATGAGGACTTCGCTTGGTGAAGGTTTTTCTTTTCATCTACGAGAATGAAAAGAACGGGTCCCGAATTACTAAAACTCCCTGACGATGAACTCTTCTGAGAAAAGGATTCCAGGAAGACTGGGTCACCTGCAAAGGAGATCCCTTTAAGACTGCATAACGGGCGAATAAACAAGCAGAAAGAGATTTATTAGTTAGGAAATAGAGGGATATGTGTCTGTGCAACAGGGTGATGCCACATTTATCATGAAGAAAAGAAAAAGTATTTACTTAATGAGAAATAATGGATTCATTAGGTGTCCTATAATCAAAAGAATTCTGGTGGCATGTTTTTACAATCGTTGTAAGAAAGAAGTCTCTGAAGAAAAAAAAAAAAAAAAAAACATCTAAAATACACTTGTATTAGAATGCACAAAAAGGTTAAAAATTTATTATTTGAGACAACATGTTTGTCTTACAATTAACCTTGCCTACAAAAATAAGAGCGCGAAGAAAGTGCTACAAGAAAAAAAATATTTTTTTTTTCATGTCTTGTAGGATTTCCTTCAATGTTTGGCGCCCATGCTTTAAATTTTGGGGATATGATTGACTGAAAGAAAATATTGTTGTCTCAAAAAATTGATTTTTTAGTGCATTTTATTAATAGAGTGTTTTTTTAAATAAATTATGTATTTTTTTTATTATTTTACTTTTTTATTTTAATTTTTAATTCAAATTGTAACTGATTTATGATTCGTAGCTAACGAACTTGATATCCTGTCGAGCCAAAAGGCTTTGAAAAATCTGTAGAGTTATTAATCTATTTACCGAGTCAAAGAAGCTGTGAAAAATCTGAAGAGCTCATACAAATCCTGTGATACTGGCAACGTCACTGCAGGGTCATTAGAGGTCACTGTTGACCCACTGATCATTCAATGTTATTTTAACACAGGAACTGAGTAACATGCAAAATTTCATCTCCACCGGACAAAGGGAACAGGTCGAAAATTGAGTTACAAGTTTTGAACCAAAAACAAATAGACAGACAACCAGACAGACAGACGCAGAAGTCAAGTTAAATAAAAGCATGGAAAAAGGAATATAAGCTGAATAGGCTCAAGCATTCGAAGGAAATAGTACACGAAAGAATTGATATTGAACTAAAAGAACCTGCTCCCATTAAAACAAGAGATTAGAAGAAGACCTACAAAGTTCAGATCGTTTAATTTAATTTGATCAGAACTTTAGGAATTTTCCTTTTTTTTTACAGAGAAATCAAGGATTTTTTTACAAAATAGTAATATCTTTTCATTCCAGTTTACATTCTTGCATTTTGATGCAACATTCTTTGGTAGTTTAGAGGTTATGAAAGTACAGGGTATTCTTATATCACATAAACATTTCCAAAATAAGGGAATGATATACTATTATGCATACTAATTTATCTGTATCTTGGGTAATAGTCATTCGATCAGAAAGGATGCATTCTTTACATCGTTCTTTTCCTCCTTCTATTAATAATTTTTCATTCACCACCACCTCCTCCCTCCTCCTCCTCCTCCTCCTCCTCGTCTTTATTCTCTTTAGTTCTTCATTATTTTTTTCCTTGTTAAAGGCTTCCAAGATGATTGGATTGCTTTAAATGAGGTCCCATAAGAAAAATGAAAACTGTCGGGCCAGAGTTTCCCAAAGCCATTGAGAAAGGACAAGTTTTATATAAAGAAGCAAAACTTAAAGCAGCTATGAGGAGCCGAAAGCGCCAAGCCAAGATTTCTCTTTTCGACCTGAACGTTCTTCTTTAACTCGTTTTTTTTTTTACCGGAAGAAAAATGTTTTAAGGTGAGTAGAACTCTTGTGATGAATGATGAAGATCGATAGAGTAAAAGAATTAGTTTTGAAAGCCCATTTTTAAGGGGACTGGCCCAGAGACACTCGAAGATAGAGGACATTGCAATAGGGTGTTGAAACTGCATGCGTCTATAATACTGGCTTTATCTTTCTCTCTATGCCTCTGTCAATGTTGATACGAGAACAGTAGCTACCTGCCAAAATAGTCTAGTTGTATATACACCCCACGAACAGTAGACAAAAATAAAAAGTGTTCGGAGTCACTTCAAAGCGGATATAGGACCAACGGGCCCCCCCCCAAACCCCCCCCCCCCCCCCCCCCGCCCAAAAAAAAAAAAACAAAAAAAAAAAAATAAATAAATAAATAAATAAATAAATAAAAAATAAAAAATCCGCGTGAAAGTTCAAGTTATTTATACAACTAGGGATTTAATGTATTAGAAGTGTTATAGTTAATGTTAAAGGGCTGTACATGGTGATGGCACCAAATTAATTCTATTAAATAAATGAGTCCCGCATGTTTTCAATCTCCGTCATTCTGCTATTGTGATTTTATGTAAACTTTACCCAGCTCCTCTCTCTCTCTCTCTCTCTCTCTCTCTCTCTCTCTGGTCCTCCTCGTGAACTGATGAGGTTCCCGGTTCTCTGCCGAGATTGATAAAAAGTGAGGATGTAATGCTGCGATATTTTACATCTACTGTCTTCTGCTGACCTAAGCCGGAAATTAAGTACTTGGTGATCTGTCGGGGAAGGGGGTGAGGAGAGAGATGTGGACTGGAAAGGTAACGTACGTACGACTCTAACACAATGAATAGGAAAAACCATGCAGAAGTAATCTCTCTCTCTCTCTCTCTCTCTCTCTCTCTCTCTCTCTCTCTCTCTCTCTCTCACACACACACACACACACACACACGCACATAAATACACACACGTCAACAAATAAGGAAAAGCATTAGGATGCATTATTGGTAGTTTACAGAGCCATATACCCATAAAAATTTTCAGATAATAACATAAATGCCCAAATTGTAAGTTGAGTAGGGGATTGAACACATAAAGTACTCTAAAACTACAATGATTAATTTGAAACAAATATTATTATTATCATTATTTTGGAAGGAGACCCTCTTTCAAACAAGTCTTATTGAAAGATATTGCTGCATCAGCTGCATTCAACTTGTAAATAGTCTTCTCTATTTTTCTAATAATAGCTTTCTCTCTGCTATTACAACTGGCGAGTATTGCGCCGATATTACTCATCAGGAGCAGTCACTGCTCCTGATGAGTAATATCGGCGCAATACTCGCCAGTTGTAATAGCAGAGAGAAAGCTATTATTAGAAAAATAGAGAAGACTATTTTACAAGTTGAATGCAGCTGATGCAGCAATATCTTTCAATAAGACTTATATTATTATTATTATTATTATTATTATTATTATTATTCTTATTATTATTATTATTATTATTATTAGGCTCTATCTATGAGATTACCATATCCGGATTCCGGGTTTATGAAATCTCAATTAATTAATGACATTACAACGAGTATAACATTTATGATTTAAATTCGCTGCATAATGTCCATGATCTTATAAAAGTCATTGTTTTTCGCTTGAAATAGGATATTTTGTATATTTGATAAACTAACCAAACATAACGGTATCAAAATCAGTATAACAGAGCAGTGATCCTTGAAAGTAGGCTGTTGTCCACATTTCATTTCTTGTGTGGATTGGTCCTTGAGTGGCTTAGAAACGAAATCTCAATTCACCATTTTCCTCATTTCCTTCTCTTTCCAGACAGAACAGAACAGAATATGGAATTTAAGTCAAAGGCCAAGTACAAGACCTCTCAGTTTCACTATGAAACAATTGTTAGGAGAGGATGGGAAGTAAGATGGACGAAAGAAAACATGCAGGGAAGTACAGGAAAAAGAAGAAAGGAGTAGCAGCTAGGGGTCCAAGGCGAATCTGTAAAGAACGTTAAGTAATGCCTACAGTGCACCGCATGAGGTGCACTGACGGGACGAACCCCCCAAGGAATTCTCTTTCCAGTGATATCGACGCAAATTTATGAAACTATTCATCTTTCCTTTAGGGCTCTTTTACACGATAAGTGGCCAAGTATGATTTTGACACTGTCGAGGTGTGGTATCGAAGCATGAAAATTATTCCGATCAAATAATGTTCTCTCGATTTATATATATGATGTGGATTTGTGGCTATGAGATCATTTTTGGCAAGCCATTTTTATTGAACTTACTAATTCTGCTTTCGTGAAAATGCAACTACTTCATGCTAATAAAATTTTGCACTTTTCATGAAAGTTAAATTTCTTCCCTGGCTTTTGTTTTCCTCCCAGTTGACATTAACTGCATAACCGTGGATTTAGTAAATGATAAGTCTTTTATTTTACTCATATTATCTATTTATCTGTATGCTATTAAGATATTTATCATCACTTTGCATCAACCATTATTTGCTTACTTGGGGAACATAAGCCGTTTCCTTTATGTAAAAGTGAACGCTTCGTCAAATAAATATCCCTCTACATATGCTTATGAAGTTGATGTTAGATATCCAATTTGCTAATAAACCAACACAAACGTGTCAAGTAAAATTTATATTATTTTTTTATTTACTTTCAGAATTCAAAGGATGGCCTGCAGAGCGAATAGAAAACTCGAGTGATAATTGCCTTGTTCAACGTATCATGTTTATACGGGCATTATGTAGACAATAAAAAAAAAATGCAAGCTTTGTATAGAGTTAGTCAGAGACAAAGAATTCTTACTTCTCCAAATGCGTTTTAAATGAAAGCTGAGACCGAGGAAGCAGCTAGAGTTTATCGTTGATTTTTTGTAAATTTTGACAAGAGAGCTTTTAGTAATCAGGTCTAAATGATCCCTGCACACTATCCAAATTCAAGGAAGTAATTTGATTTTCATTGTATAAAATGAGTATCAGACAATTTAAGATTAACTTGTTACTATAGTAGATTTACATCAAACCGTGCATTCGATGTCTAGGCTAGTGCCTTACGACGCTCCAGATTGGCTATTGAGAAGCCAATCACAGGGCTGGAAACTCTGTCTCTCTCGAGAGTTCATATAGGCCGGATGTATGTTCCATCTCTCCTAAGGGATACGTATCCCTCAGGAGAGGTGGAACATAGATCCTACTCATGTGAACTCTCGAGGGGGACTGGGAGTTTCCAGCCCTGTGATTGGCTTATCAACAGCCAATTAGGAGTGTCGTAAGGGACTGGCCTAGACATCAAATGCACGGCTGATGTGAATCAACTATAGCAGCTACCTCGTTTATTCTTACTAGACATTCAGCAAGTCACAAAGTCGTATATGACCATAAAGTCATTCTTTCATTCCCCCAGTCATCAATCTTTTGTAACAATATAAACAAGTAAAAAATGTGCTGAAGAAATCAAGTTTACTGTACGGTGTATAATGCTATATTAGCCGCGATGCATGAAACTTTCAGCAACGGCCCGGTGTGGTCTGTTCTATAGCGTTGCCAGAAGCACGATCATGGCTACTTTTAAGCTAAAATAAAATCAAAACTACTGAGACTAGAGGGTGCAATTCGGCATGTTTGATGATTGGAGGGTGGCTGATCAACAGCCCTCTAGCCTCAGTAGTTTTTAAGATCTGAGGGCGGACAGAAAAGTGAGGATAGGAATATTGCAGACGGACGGACAAAATCATATCAATAGTTTTCTTTTACAGAAAATTAAAATGAGGTCCATTGCGGTATCAAGAAAATATACTGTATGCCGTCGATTATCATCTAGTTATTTTGTTTGTTTGTTTGTATGGTGTGTTTACGTTGCACGGAACCAGTGGTTATTCAGCAACGGGACCAACGGCTTTACGTGACTTCCGAACCACGTCGAGAGTGAACTTCTATCACCAGAAATACACATCTCTGACCCCTCAATGGAATGCCCGAGAATTGAACTTGCACCCACCGAGGTGGCAGGCCAAGACCATACCGACCACGAAACTGAGGCGCTCTGGTTATTGGATTTTATTGGCCGTTAAA
>NC_087201.1:66775491-66802991 GCF_015104395.2 Macrobrachium nipponense
ATATATATATATATATATATATATATATATATATATATATATATATATATACAGAGAGAGAGAGAGAGAGAGAGAGAGAGAGAGAGAGAGAGAGAGAATAGTTATGTGTGTATATATATACATCTATATATGTCTCTGTATATATATGTATATATATGTATATATATATATATATATATATATATATATATATATATATATATAGATATATATGTGTGTGTGTGTGTATGTGTGTGTGTGTGTGTGTGTATAACAAGTAGATATTCAGGACACTAATTCACGGTATTGAAAATGAAAGGAAATTTAAAATTATAAAAGTTTCATAACAAAATTTTCCAAAGGGTAATTGCAAAATTGAATTACGGTTATCTAGTTCTTATCCAAGCTAGTGAAACAGTGGGAGAAAAAGATGTTGGTTAAGTATGTTGACTTTTTCAGTCTTCTAACTGTATATCCGATACCCAACTGTTTTCTTGGCAAAGGTCCCGCCAACCAACCCCCCCAACCCCAACTCCCTACCCAAGAATTAATCAGAATGCACTAACTTATCTCTAATTACGTCATGGATTATTGCCAATTTCATTTCTTTTAGTCGGTGGACAAGCTAATTAAAATGCTAATCTTCATTAGATTGTAGTCAGTGCTACCACATTTCTACATTAGTGAGAGAGAGAGAGAGAGAGAGAGAGAGAGAGAGAGAGAGAAAGAGAGAGAGAGAGAAGATTGTCTTATTTCACTCTTTCACTTCTGGGTCCTAAATCTGAGTTTTGTATGTTGTAGATAGAGATGTCCTGTCAAACGTGTCTTTTCTGCATCCTTTAACAATATTAATAAGAAATCTTATGCCTACAGGAACAGCAAGGTCAATACGACAAAAAAATTATGCCATCAAGAAAGAAAAGAAAAAGATGATGATAATGGAGGTGTAACAGTGTCACAGGATATTCTTATTACATCATGGCTACTGAAAAGCTAAGAAATATTTACACCTGCTTTTCTTATTTTTCCCCTGCCTTTTGATTTTAATAATTACTAGTTTGTACAGTCAATTTACAGCTATCTCCAATTTTCTATATAAACATTTCTTTCTTATTTTTGTAAAAAAAAAACTGTTTGTTATCGACAAAGGTATAGAATTTATTCGTTATCTCCAGAGAAATCACATTGTTTTCCTAGACGGGGAATCTTACGCTACAATATTCTATATTTATTTAATTCAAAGTTATCTCAACATGAAAGGCAAATTTTTTTTACAATTAACGGACGAAACAGGAATATTGTTTTCCCAAGTTAAAACAGCTAGCTAGATAGACAGGTAGAAACTATGTGCCCCTGACCTTTTAAAGCTTAACGAATTCAATTTCCTCGTTTCAGAGCTTACTCAGATGAAGACAATAGGGATATAAAGGGGAATCGCTGTACTGAAGGCCTAGTTCTTTTTTGGTGGATCTTCATCTACAGTAATGTAACAATGGCAAGTTTACACAGAAATGGCGCCTGAAGCTCGTCATTTTTACCTGCCACATTGATGACATATCCAACGCAATGAAAGGACATGCATTTCAAATCATTTTTTTTTCGTAAAGGTCTTTTCAAAATCCCATGGCAAAGATAAGCGTAGAAATACGGCTTCCTTTCTTGTTGTCCTGGTACAAGAAAAAGAACGATATCGTTGTTCTAATACATTCACTTCTAACACATGAATAACTGAAGATGCTCAAGGCGGAGAATAGCCATTAAGGGTCTTGGAGATGAGTTTCTTCGGTGATGGCACTAACATCACTACCTTATTTTGATCTTGCTGACAATTCCAAGAATACTACTACTGCCCATAACTCAATATCAACACTCTGTTTCAAGTTAAAGTGTTTGGTATTTTCTGGCAGGCTCGATTTTTATTTATTGCAGTTCAACGTCGTTATGGATAATCCAGAGGCACGGAAGGCTGAATACTTTATAGCCTTAGATATTGGAGATACAGGTCAGCGGGTGGTACTTTGTTAGAACTTGCTCTAGTTGAGATGAATTAAAAACCACCTTCATACCCAGCCCCCCCCCCCCCCCCGCCCCCCCCCCCCCCCCCCAACCCCCTCCCCCCGCCCTCTATCTATGTAATTACAGCATTCTATGTGCTAGTAAAAAGTTTCATGTTATCACAATTTCGTTGTTCATAGCGGGTTTCCTTTACATGCATTAACAACCTTGAGATATGCTTTCAGTTTTATCACAGAATTTACAGAGAGTATCCGAGAAAATAGAAATACGTACAATACTAGCCTGTTGTTTTTTTGTTTTTTTTAATTCCGTCATTCTTTTGGAAATACCTTCCTCTGTAATAATTGACTGATATAAGAATTGACATTTAGTTATTAATATACTTTAACATTTCAGAATATCTTAATTTGTGGACGTAAAAATATCATAAGAGGTTATGACTTACACACCCCCTACCCCCATCCTCTCACCCATTTCACGTTATATTTGTTGATGATATAACGTGAAATGCGGTTGGGTGGAGGGGCCAAGTTTATCGCTCGTGAAGAACAGTAAAAACAAAATTCATCGAGAAATATGCACTTCCAGCTTTGTCCAAATGCAGTTTAAAGGATTTAAAAGTGCACTGATATTAATATTGTACACAGCTAGCCAAGAAGCGATTTTATCAATAAGCCGTAAAAGAGAGCGAAAGATCTCAGTTCTATCAGACCAGAAATGTGATATTCATCGAATCGAATTAAAAGTCAATCGGCTGTCTCCTGTGTAACATGATAGCGAACATTTGACAAGAATAATAGAATAAGAATTTAATAATCCATGTGTACGTGATTAAACCAATATCCTCGCCATTTTACGTGATAGAACGACACTCAATTTTTATTTTCACTCCAAGGCTGAATTCTAAAAGTATTATTTTTCAGCATTATGCCACTTTTCTGAATAACCTATTTACTCGCCTCGTTGTAAACGCTCATTCGGTATAAACCCCTGTCTTCTTTATTTCCATTCACAAATGTTTCGCATTATATCGAAACGATGAACTTAAAAGAGGCATTTGAAAACGAACGGAGAAAACCTTTGTTATATGAATTCAGCTTACCATGAACCATTTGTGAGACGAAACGCTGTTGTGGATATCGTATTGTCTTATGTTACGTAATCTGGTCTGAGTCAGTGGGCACATGGAGCCTGCTAGTCATTCGTTCTCATTTGCTCAAAACTGGAATGAAAAAAGAACCCGTTTTTATAATCATATACTTGGGTGAATGCTAGTTGGTATATCGTTAGAAATTTCCATATGAATATATTCAGAGTTTAGAACCCTAACGAACTTCATTTATACCATAAACGATTTGTATTAATTATACAAATATATATTATACATAATGAAACGAAGTGTACGACAATATATACATACATATACATATATATATATATATATATATTATATATATATATATATATATATATATATATATATATATATATATATATATATATATATATATATATATATAAATAAAGATAAATGCCACGAAGGAAAAATAAACGAAGTATACGAATAAACGTCGAAAAGGGCTTTTAAGCCGAAAGATCTCGCAGACTCCTTCGTTTATTTTTCCTTCGTGGCATTTATCTTTATTTATGGATTTATCACGTTCCTAACTTTCGTGATTCTGTTATACATATATATATATATATATATATATATATATATATATATATATATATATATATATATATATCTATATACATATATATATATATATATATATATATATATATATATATATATATATATATATATATCACAAGGTCGCATGGGTTTTTTTAAGAAGAATAAGCCGGAGCAGAATTTTAAGACGTAATCATTGAAAAAACTGCCAAAACATTACACATAGACACACACACAAACATATATATATATATATATATATATATATATATATATATATATATATATAATATGTAATTAATATATATGTATAATGTGTATATAATAACTTACTTTCAACTTTTGATATTAATTTCTGTTGTTAACATATTTTTTCATTTGTCTTATTTTATGTTTCACTATAGTCTTTTGTAAATACTTAAAACTAGGTATCTGGCAATTGTACTACCATTCCGTCCTCATGACGTCACAAAACGCATGTAGGCTCATATTTGTATCAGTACGCTTGATAACGTCAAAACGTATAGGTTGACGAAACAGCTGTCGCGTGTAAAATACTGGAGTAAATGGAAGAACCCCATTATATGTCCATTAGTAACCTGAACAATGAAGTAAAGTAAATAATTAGAAAATATGAAGCAATTTCAAAAAAGCTGGTTAACAGTGAAAAAGCCATTCTATTCAATGAATGTTGTATCCGTGAAAAATTGTGCCTAGAAGTATATATATATATATATATATATATATATATATATATTATATATATATATTTATATTATATATAATATACCTATATGGATATATATATATATATAGCATACATATATATATTAGGATATATATATATATATATATATATATATATATAGAACGCATCTCATAGTAGTTATCGTAAACTTCGTTTCATAATGTATAATATATACTTGTATAAATAATACAAATCGTATATGGGATAAATGAAGTTCGTTAGGGTTCTAAAGTCTGAGTATTTCGTTTCCCCCTTAACTGATGTATTGCTGTCTTTTTCTTGTTCCTTTTGGGGGAAGTATATGATCTTCAAATATCGGTTTTGATTTAGCCAAGGAAATTCGCTTCGTTCGAAGGATCCTTAGAGCCACCAGCCATTAATGAGAGTCGTTGACGATCTTTGATCAATATCGAGTGCTCGTAGAAAACAACAGCCGAAAAAAAACAATAGAACATAAGAAATTCTTGGGAGAATTTTAATCCTGAATGTAAATATGAATGCTGTTGTTATAAATGCAACTGAGTTTTTTTTATCCATTACATCAAAGTTAACTATACTATCGCCATTGTGATCAGTCAAATGTTGTTCTTCACCGATGTTCATTGTTTTATCCCATTATCACAATGAATGATATATATATATATATATATATATATATATATATATATATATATATATATATATATTTATATATATATATATTTATATATATATATATATATATATATATATATATATATATATATATATATATTATATATATATATATATATATATATATATATATCAATAGAAGGATCCACAGTAATATCCTTGTGTATCCAGATGAAATATATTTATGGAAATATTTACAAAGATTAAAGCTTTCGTCCATCCTCCTGTGGACTTGATCACTAACTAAATGAGAGACATGGCACTGGTGAAGAAATCCAAAATAACAAACATACAAACAAAATTATCAAGGTTAAAATATGCGAGCAAGTCATTGGGTCGTATTCCTTTCCATAATTCTCTGTGATCTTCGAGGCGGGACACAGCGCCGGTGCTCTTCCTGAATGACATCTTTAGGGTCGTTAGCCGAAAAGGTAGTTTGTAGATCAGACTCTGGAACGGGCGAAGGATGGTTATCGACTATCACATTGAAGGAGGCTGTACACATTTCAGAAGTTCTTAATTCTGGCCATTTTGCAAATTTCTTCACTTTTAGTAAATTGTTCATTATTCCAGTATTCCCCTCAAAGGTGTCATTCAAAGTGATGAGAGCCCCTTCCACAATTCTCCTATTGGTCCTATCCGCACTCTTATAGATAACTTTTCCTCCCTTGAAGTAGATGGCATGATCAGAATCCCAAGTATGCTTGGCAATGGCGCTGTAAACGTTGCCCAAACGTCAAGCTGCAATATGTTCACGTTTCCTCTGGTCCAGGGAACGACCGCTTTCACCAATATAGCATTTTTCACAATTCTTACATCCTATGGTATATATAGACTCCACCATCGGTGTTTGGTTTTCTGCAACTTTTTTTTATTATTTTCTTTTTATGAGTATTGGGTTATTGAGAAACTTTTTTTCACGTCATGATAATACGGAAGGGAAGGCATTTAAAATTAGCAGTCGAACAGCATTCCTTTGGATTATAAAACATTCTTCTGGCTCTAGAAAGACATTTGTCGATAAAAAACTTGGGGTGCCCTAACTTTTTGAAACTCGTGGTCAAGAATTCAATTTCCTGGTCAATGAAACTAGGGTCACAAACTCGAAAAGCTCTAAAAAACAAATTGGTCAGAACGTTGCGTTTGATTTTCTCGTCACGATAGGAATGAAAATGTATGTGCGTATTTGTGTGAGTACTTTTCCTGAAAACAGAGAATTTAAAAGACTTATTTACATCATCCCGATGAACAACCAAGTCTGAAAATGGCAGACGCTTATCGACTTCCCTTTCCACAAACGGATCCTTTTTGTGGACAAACTTCAGGATGATTTGAAACCTTTTATATGGATAACATATGTTGATGATATGTTCATTGTTCATAAGGACGATGCCGAGAGTTTTGATCAGTTTCTTTTACAACTGAATAGTTTTCTTCCATCCATCACGTTTACAGTGGAAAGGGAAGTCGACAAGCGTCTGAAATTTTTAGACTTGGTTGTTCACCAGGATGATGTAAATAAGTTTTTAAATTCTCTGTTTTCAGGAAAAACAGGAGGATGGACGAAAGCTTTAATCTTTGTAAATATTTCCATTAATATATTTCATCTGGATAAAGAAGGATATTACTGTGGATCCTTCTACTGATTTCTCAGAAGCACGATACGGTGTTTTTATATTGTATATATGTATATATATATATATATATATATATATATATATATATATATATATATATATATATATATATATATATATATATATATATATAGATATATATATATACACACATACACACACACACACACGCACACACATATATATATGTATATATAAGATATATATATATATATAATATATATCTATATATATATATATATGATATATATATATATATATGTATATATATATATATATATATATATATATATACATATAAATAATATATAGCATATATACGTAATATATATATATATACTCTATATATATATATATATTTATATATTACATATGAATGTTTACATTTAGCACTTAAAGCATATGCTGTCTTACTGTCCCATGAAAATGATCGCAAAAGCGAGTATGTTGGAACATTGTATCTGTTGACATTACTCTCTGAAATAGTAGGCGTCAACTTGGCCCTCACGGAAGCGAAAAAAGAATGTTCTTCGTAAGCAAAAGAAAAGTCGCCCTGAACGGCGACTGAGTTCGCTATGGAATTTCCCCGAACGGATATTTGTGTGTGAGTTCGTTCCGATGGGCGGAAACAGCAAAGGATAGATTTTGCCTTTTGAGACAGATTAATGTGTAAGTAGGAAATCTAGAATATAGAAAACCTGTTGTTTTGGAGATCTAAGTTATTAAATAAGTGATGAGTGACGTCACGAACTCTTCCTGTGTAATGAACTCGTTGTGTGTCAGTGACGTCATTTAAAGAGGAGTGGCTTACGAGGATGTTTGTACATTTGTACGTCATATTTCACCCTTCCTGAGGGTTTTCCATGGAACATTTGGAGGTTAGCGTGAAAAACCGCAAGAGAGATTAAATATATAGCCAAATGAATTAAGTGCCTCTTTTTTTCACTAATCTGTTTTTTCCCAGTTTTGGATCCTTTTGAACTTCTCTATTCTATGCTGATGCAGTGAACCCCTTTGTTTTATATTTTATTTATTAATATTAATATTCCATGTGTGTTAATGAGGGTTACATCTTCTTTGACAGGAACTGTGTCGGCCTTTGTGAGCAGAACAATTACCAGCTCTGATAAGGCCTTTGTTGTGTATGACGAAATGAAATGACTATTTTATGATATGTGACTTGTGACTTTTTAATTTGTGGAACGAACATATCCGGGTTCGAAGAGAGATGCCTTATTTTCTATTTCATTTGTGGATTTACTTCAGTTAACCAGGTCTTGTTTTGAATCAATCCGTTTTCATGTATCGAGTACAAATGGTGTGATCTTGGCTTCATTCGGTTAATTTCCTCTGTTTTTTATTTTTTTATTTTCTTTTTTATGATAGTTAGTCTCTATCTTATTTCTTGGAATAAAGTCTGTTTTTTTAGTTCGGCGTTTAATGCAATGCCTAAGTTCATCTTTGTTGTTGCCATATGTGATGGTTAGGTTTCCAGCCCAGCCAACGTTACCGATTTTTAATGTATAAGGAGGGGGAATGTGCCCCTTTATATATATATATATTATATATATATATATATATATATATATATATATATATATATATGTGTGTGTGTGTGTGTGTGTGTGTGTGTGGTGTGTGTGTTTGTGTGTGTGTGTATTATATATACTTATTTATCTATAGATAAATAAATAGATAGAGAGACAGATAGATATGTAAGTACATACGTGTGGCTTTTGAGTGCAAGCGTTAAAAAAGAATTGCTGTATAACAGAAAGGTTCGGCACGGAAATAAATGTACTGGCGATAGTATTAAGGTTTCGTAAATGCTTTGTAGCAGCTAAAAAGTCGCTCTATGAAAGACATGAACAAAATCTATAAATTCAGAAGCGCCGTCCACTCAGCACATCCATTATCGTTGGAAGTCGACGCCTTAATCTCTCAAAGTAGTAGACAAGTTCTATAAAAAGCCTGAGACTTATTCAGCAGTTTTGTGATGTATGTTGTTCCTAGGCAGCCGAGAATCATTTCAATACTCCCGTCGGTCCTTAAGAAATCGTTTGAAGCCCTCGGAAATTATGTAAACAAGTCTTCTTTAACTAATATAAAAACTGAAAAGTGGTAAAATTCTCAGGTAAGTGCGCAGTTGTACTAGTTTTTATTCACTCTGACAGAACTCGACGAAAGCTTAACAAAACTCTTCCTTTTCCTTGTCACCTATGATGTTTCCCACCTCAGTTTTGTATATATTATGATATTGAAAGAATCAATAAATATTCTAACGGATGACAACTATACTCAGTTTGTATATATCCAATGTATGGAAATATATACGATTTAAATAAGAAATCACCTTGGGGTTCGATGCACCCAAAGAAAAGAATGACTGAATTTTCGCAATTTTCTAGCGATTCAGAAAAATGCTCAACACAAATGAAACTTGAATGAAGGAGAGAAAATGAATCGGTGTGCATTCAGTTAACTGTTGAGAAAGTACAAAACTGAATACTGAAACAGAAACAAATTGTGAAAGTCTTCCATTGGAAAGCGGGAAGCTCCAGAAAGCCCGGAAAAAAAGCAAGGGCGTAGAGGGAATGGTGCACATGTTAACAGTAATTGATGTTTGGTCAATAGCTTAATTTATGATTTAATATGTAAGGTGTTAATCATAACGTTCGAATGAGATATAAATGGAAGTGGATGACTAGAAATGAGTTGTAAACATTGCATTGCTACAGTAATTGAACATTAGTACATGTTTACGAATGCGATATAAATTGGAACTGGAGAAACAGAATCATAAGGGAACCCAGGTTTAAATGTCAAGTAAAATGATTCCCTGTTTGAAATAACAAAGTGAAAGTTTTAAAGGAAGGACTATGAAATACAAATGGACAAATTCTATTTGTAATAAAGTATGGTGGAAACAACCTACTCTTACATGACAAGTTATAACTGATACAAGGTAGTATCACTGTAATTCAAACATGCCTGAGTATCATGCTGTAATTTGCACTATAATAATAATAATAATAATAATAATAATATAATAATAATAATAATAATAATAATAATAATAATAATAAGCGTTATTTCCAATATTTACATTGGCTATTCTGTATCTTATAAAGGATAAAACATATTTCAATGGATGAGTTACATTTCATAATACTCATAGTTTACTTTATACAAAAAAACTTGATTGAACATTTTAAAATACAAAATAAAACGTAGCCCTGGAATACATAATCTAATAGTATGTATAATTTTACTTACATGTGTAAATAGGAATCATTATGATTTAGAAAGTTGTCCTATTGTTACAATTTTGGAAATGCAGTGATGTTACCTTATAAATCGTTTTCAACGTACCGGCAAAAGATGTTTCTTAAGCGCTGATTTGAAAGAATTTATATCAACTATTGTTTTTATAGCTGTTGGTAGCTTATTCCAAGCTAAGAACAGAAAAGTGTCATTCTGAAGCTAAATTCATCATGGCTGCAAAAGGTCAGGTTCCAAAAAATTTAATTATTAGCGTTAAACGTTCAGTCACAGCACCAGAATTAACATTACGTTTACTGCTTTCTATAATTAGATCGTATCTTTATGCCAGCCAATGAGCTGAATAATTTTCTTTTGTTTTGTTGACTTTTTTTATCAATTTCCTGATTAATTCAACACTTACGCATGTGTAAAATATGATTTCCGGAAAAAGACAATTTAATTGAGACAATTAATAACACTATGAATTTACATACAATACTAAAGTTATCTTGAAAAGTATCATTTATGGTCACATTCACCGCTTTTAATAGACTGTAAATTGAGATACAGTCAGTGGGTTTGAATATTATCTAATCAGCTACAACGTAGCTAATTAGATAATATTAGATTAAGTATTGAAGTCAATTTAAAAAAGTATAATTCAATTTAGCGTGGATTTATGTCTTTACATCTATCTCAGTTGGGGAAAATGAACATTACCTCAGATGTATTTCACAAGGCTTTCTGTCTGTTTTATTATTGTCCACAAACCTCGGTCCTCATTCTCTCAACCTCTCTGTATGAGTTTCGTGACTCTGTAGGCAGTACCATAAAAAAAAAAAAAAAAAAAAAAACTCTCATGTAGAGAAACTGTTCAGGAAACACGCCAAACTCTCCTTGTCAGAAAGTTATGAGACAATAATTGGTGACTAAAGATCCTTATTGTACCTACATACAACCGCTTTATTTTTAGATGAATAACTTCCATGACAACATCCATTGGTTCGATATAACGTAAGCAAAAATAAAGAAAGAATTAACTAGACAAAGATACAGATTTCGATGCTCTTTTTATCGTAAGGTAAGAAAGTTATGATAAGCAAATGCAATAATAATTCTGTTACTTTGAAAGAGCAGCGTTTGGAAGACAAGGGATATAGTCTGCTAGCAAGACCAGGAAACACTTTTTACTGAAGAGATTAAAACGTTTTTGTTTCTAACGTTTTCTGTCTCATTTGAAATAAAAGCAACAGAGCAAAGCCTCCCTCCAGGGAAGAAATACGAACTCAATTTCTTCTTATGATATCTAATCAAATTTTTATGGAAGTATTCAAAAGTAATTGGTAAGAAAACACCTACTGGCAAAAGTAGCGAAGAGACATGTCTTCCGTGATTTTTTTAATTTATTCTTTTATTTGTTTATTTTATTTTTACTTATTTATTTATTCATTTATATATTTTTTTATTTCATTTTATTTTTTTATTTTTCTTCTCTTTTTTATTTTATTTATTTATTATTATTATTTTTTTTTTGCATCAGGAAAGGAAGTTGCGTTTCTGATGCAGGAATGAGTTTCTTTTTTAACAATGTCGCCAGAAGTTATGAGTTCTCATTTTATGTCGGTCAAAGCTGGCCCTCGAGAATTGTATGAAGAGATGGGTAAAATTTACTAGGAGTACGAGTTAAAATTCATATATGGATGCAATCTTTAACCTCTACAAGAAAGATCTCATTTTCTAAAGGGTCCACAATAATACAAAGTGTAAAAAGTCCGTGTATAATTTTGAAGACTTAGCAGAAAGCTTTCGAAACCCTTCCCTGGGTTCATCTCAAGATGACCCAGGGAAGGGTTCGAAAGCTTTCTGTAAAGTCTTCAAAATTATACACAGACTTTTTACACTTTGTATTAATGTGGACCCTTTAGAACATGATATATACTCTCGTGATAGAGAGTTTTTCCCAACAAAGATCTCATTCTTGGCATGCATAGAGATCAGAGATTAACCTTAATCATAATATTTGTACTGTGTAAGATAACGTCATTTCTGTTTACATAAACAAGTCAATAATTATGTACTTTTATGTCAGAGTCAATACCGAGCTCATGTTGAGAGTTGAGAAGTTATGAATTCTAAATTACGTAACATAAGCTGTATGATGAATGAAGATGCGCATCGCTGATTGATTTAGAGGCGTCCTGTTTCTTGAGTGGAAGACGGTTTTGTGGAAGTACGCCGCGTCAGAACACTCGTTCAGCTTCTAAGTCGTCTACTATTTAAGAAAATATGCTACTGAATGTACCACTGGAATTGAATTTTCAATAGATATCGTAAGTTATTGAAAATGAAATAAATAACAGCTGTCAATACGTTTGTGAGCTCTTACGAAGATAATAAGTGATAAAACATATTTTCTTACAATCAAATCAAAGCTTGTTATATCTGCCTAAAGGAAGGCCCTGATGCAGTTGTCATCTTAATCAGACTGTGCTGTCCATTTCAAAAGAATGTAGGATCTGAACGGAAAGCAAACATCAAAGCAAAGTACTTTAGGAAGTTTCAGGTAGATTTTAATGTTTTTCTCGTGCATGGAAATCACAGTACACTTGTTCTGTTAATTTTTCCAAACGTTTTCCACTCTTAAGAAACAATGTACGGATGGGATTATTGCCCCCTCCCTGAGCTTTTTCATTTACATAGATAATCTCTCTCTCTCTCTCTCTCTCTCTCTCTCTCTCTGTGTGTGTGTGTGTGTGTGTGTGTGTGTGTGTGTGGTACTGTAAGATTTGACTTTTAATTGCTGGTGTTAAGGTTCAGATAATTCCAATTTTTTTATTAGGAGCAATTCACTTTTTTCAAATAAGATTTTGTTTCTTACATTCATTTCATGAGTGTTTCAAATACTATTTTTGCAGGTGAATTGCTTTAGTGTATTTATATATAATACACAATGATTCCCCTCCACCTAAATTCAGCCTTATCAATTTCTACAGTTAGTGATCATTCAGAATTTTCTATTATAAAAAACTAGATTAGAGCCAATTGGTTCCTAGCCATGTAAAAATATCTAAGCCTTCGGGCCAGCCATAGGAGAGCTGTTAATCAGCTCAGTGGTCTGGTAAAACTACGATATACTGAACTTCATCTGGAACAATGAAACTATCAACAACTAAACGTCCTGGGACGTCGAAGAAATGTGACACTGGCGAAATTCAGAGCAAAATGATTGCATAATGAATATATTGAAACCCTATCCTATTCCTAATTTTTATCTGTATTAACTTACCAACTTCACGTTGTACGTTGTTGAGCTATTTATATCTTCTGTGGCAAGCTGGACTACATCAGTTAATCAAATAGAGGAGGATTAGCCTGTATGCACATGGCAATTCGATTAAACTTAATGTAGTAGGAGTGATTTCAGGGAAATCTGGTTTTGCAAATAATAATAATTAAGTTAACAGTCCCACATAGTTAATCTTAATGAAGTTACAATGCTGCGGGGTTAACTTTTTTTCTTTTGTTTTTTTTACCAAAGTGAATCTTCCTGCTGGTAGCACACAAACACACACACACATACGTACTACATACATACATACATACACACACACATATATATATATATATATATTATATATATATATATATATATATATATATATATACATATATATATATATATATATATATATATATATATATATATATATATATATATATAATATATCAAACCAAAATCAGCAGGGGGCCACTCGGCACAGTCACACTAAGTATATGAAGGCAGGCAGGAAACACAGGAATTTGACATTTGACATTTAATCCGACGTTTCGTAATACATTATTGCATCCTCAGGGAATTCTACAATAGATGTAAATAAAATAATTTTTAAAAACTTAGAAAATCATAAAAATTAAAATAGTTATCTAAAAGTTCAAATTTAAAAGACCATATTTAAAACACAATAAGTTAAGTTAAAACACAAGTTACAAAAAAAAAAAAAACATGTAACTTGTGTTTTAACTTAACTTATTGTGTTTCAAATATGGTCTCTTAAATTGACTTTTAGATAACTATTTTTTAATTTTTTTTTTTATGATTTTTTAAGTTTTTAATAATTATTTTATTTACATCTATTGTAGAATTCCCTGATGATGCAATAATGTTTTGCGAAACGTCGGATTAAATGTCAAATGTCAAATTCCCTGTGTGTCCTGCCTGCCTTCATATACTTAGTTTATATATATATATATATTAATATATATATTATATATATATATTATAATATAGATATAGATATTGTATCCGTATATTACATTCTTATCTCTTCCTCTTCCACAACCCCGAAAAAATAGTATCCCGGTGAAATATTTCAAAGCGAGCGACATCATTATGACGCCGATCTGCCGTTGGCCATTAAAACGGGAACAGCCGTCGCACAGTGAACAATAACGCTGCGGAGTTTACACCAGTAGCCAGAGTGGTTCCCGCGTTGAGTATCATACACATCTGCAGTCTCGATGAATTAGGTTCTAGGTAACCAAATGGTAACCATTAACTGCATCCCTTTACAATGTCGTTCACTATCGCACAAATACTATGATAGTCTTCGTCTCTGTATAGGCGATTCATACATCTCTATCTTTGTTCATGTGATTTTCTTGTTTGTTATCGATGTTATTTGAAAACACAGCTAAAACCAATCATTTGATATAAATTTTACTCTATTCTGTGTGGTTTTAGTTTTCAGTAAACGAAAACTGCTGTGCCGTTTGTGTCTGTCCGTCCGTCCTCAGATCTTAAAAGCTACTGAGGCTAGAGGGTTGCAAATCGGTATGTTGATCATCCGCTCTCCATTCACCAAACGTATCAAGTTGCAGCCCTCTAGCCTCAGTATTGCTATTATATTAAAGGTTAAAGTTAGCCATATCGTATTCCTGGCAGCGCTGCACGTACCAACGACATAGGCCACCACCGTACCGTGGCTGAATTTCATGGGCCGTGGCTGAGACGACCACCGGATAGAAAACTCGATTGGTTTCTTCGGCGAATTTTTTACTTGTTTGTTCCTGTTTCCAATATTGATTGTTAGAAGTAATAAACGCATTCAACTACCGAGAAAGTGTGGTTGTGGTTGCAGGAGTGAAATAATATTTATGAAAAGGTTTGTTCTGTATGCAACATTCCGCTGATAAAATCTATACTCTTTTTACATCTTTTCCAGTTTTACTTCCTTCGAGAACTAATACCACTCTACTTTACGAATGATATTCACGGGAAGCATTTATTTGACCTTTAAGTATTTCTGTTCAGCTGCCACCGAAGAACGATATTAAATCTAATGAAAATTAAATGGCAAAACTTTTTAAAAATTGGGGTTTTGGTTTATTGATACCTAAACACTATATCATTTTGTCCAACTCTTTTCAGAATTGTCAATGAAATCATCGCACTGAATTATCGAAATGATCATAGGTACCGCAATGAAACTTCCAAAACTTTCAATGTATACTATATTTATATATATATATATATATATATATATATATATATATATATATATATATATATATATATATATATATATATCTGTGTGTGTAATTGTGTCGATTAATCTAAGTAACAGTAACTCAAATAGCATATTTTGACTGACACGAACTTGGCTGTGAAATGGTAATCATGTAAGTATTTGTATAAAGAGAACGTTACTCCCTATTGCATACAGTGCTACATTATCTGCATATTCATTAAATATAGTTGACAAACTTTGTCATCTTGAAAAGAAAATACGATTCAAATATCTTTGGACTGTGTTTCATATGATTCAGAAGTAATTTCGCTAAGTACGTGCTCACAAGCAAAGGAAGAAAACATGAGTTCTTTAGGTTCACCGAAGCGGAAATAATCCGGACGTTTTCGAGAAGCGAAAAGGAAAAAACAAAGGCAGAAATATCATCATCCATGCGGAAGTCACCAGATATCCCTCGGGGCCGGAAGAGTAGAAAGTAACACTATGTGTTAGTTCCTCGCTGGACGAGTGGTTTTCGCGTTCGGCTGCCAATCCGGTGGTCCGAAGTTCGAATCCCGGCTCGGCCAACGCGGAATCAGAGGAATATATTTCTGGTGATAGAAATTAATTTATAGATATACGACGTGGTTCAAGATCCCACAAATAAAACTGTAAGTCCCGTTGCTAGGTGACCAATTGGTTCCTAGCCACGTAAAAAAATATCTAATCCTTTGGGCCAGCCCTAGGAGAGCTGTTAATCAGCTCAGTGGTCTGGTAAAACTAAGATATACTTAACTTTTTTTTAACACTATGTGTTGCTGAATCAGGTGTTTGAATTTTAGATGGAAGGGGACAGTACAATGAATTCGGGTGTTTTCTTAATGAGTGTTAGAAACAAGAATCCCTTGTAACGAGGCTATAATATCGAGAGTTAAAAGCCAGAGTAGTGCCAAAAATATTTATGCACAGAGTTAATAAGGCGTGATCCGACTTCCAGCTTATGAGGCGAGGGCTAAAATCAACGGTCAAATATTAAGCGTTGTTTCTCAAACGAAAATTCAACAAAATACACTACATTTCTTTTTAAAATAATTGTTCTGTACTGTTTAACAAGCAAATAATTTTTTTTTTACATTTTCATTGTTATAAATAAATCATCAATATCCAAGCCTAAATATGCTGTATTTTATTAAAAATAATTGTTGTGTATTCTTTAACATGTAGATTATCTATTTGTTTTACATGTTCATTTTAATAAACAAATCATCAATATCCTAGCCTAAATATGCTGTATTTTATTAGAAATAAATGTTCTGTATTCTTTAACATTAAGATTATATTTTTTTACATATTCATTCTAATAAGCAAATTCATAAATATCCTTGCCTAAATATGCTGTATTTTATCAGAAATAAATGTTCTGTATTCTTTAACATGCACATAATCAATTTTTGTTTTCACATTTTCATTCTAATAAACAAATCATAAATATCCTAGCTTAAAATTCATGCACCTTTAACTCAACAAGAAACACCTTTTACAAACCTTTTAGCCTATCTGCTGGCCGACTCGATAGCGTCACTGTCCGTTTCTGATTTCGTTTCCCGTCCACTGGACGGTGGTTTGATCCCATGGGGGGACGAAATTATTATCAACTAAAAAAATTCCCCTTCGGTACATATATGAAAATATATCAATTCCGAGGTAGAGTGAATTAGATATTAAAGGACATTTGTAGCTCGAATGATTTATATGAATCACGGTGATGTGATAAGTATTCATAACAAGGCTACGTTGGTCAAACGCTCGAATCAGCTAGCATGGTTGAGGGGGTTTCATATCGATTCTAATTACGAAAATACCGAGAACGATGGTGATTTGTAATGGTCAGAATTGATATAAAACATATAGCCTCTCTGCTGGCCGACTCGATAGCGTCACTGTCCGTTTCTGATTTCGTTTCCCGTCCACTGGATGGTGGTCCGATCCCATGGGGGGACGAAATTATTATCAACTAAAAAAATTCCCCTTCAGTACATATATGTTTTTTTATATGGAAAATCCCAATATCAGGGTAACCGGAGGGCTTAAAAGATGGCTAGATGAGAATTAGATATTAAAGGACATTTGTAGCTCGAATGATATATATTATATATATATATATATATATATATATATATATATATATATATATATATATATGTGTGTGTGTGTGTGTGTGTGTGTGTGTGTGTGTATGCGTGTGTTCTGACTATAAAAAGTAGTTCACAGTCACTCGATCGACTTTTACATAGAATCTTTATGCTTACATACACTGCTGATATTACCCTTTAATGAGCAAAATAACCATCAATATATTTATAAACCATGTATGGTATAAAATATGCCCCATTGACCCAGACACTAAAAACACTAATTACGTACTTACGCTGTTATAGCGAGAATAATGATAAATTTTATGAATTACGAGGTAGTATAGCTTTCCATTGCACCAGATTTATTAACCATCTTAGCATGAAAGCGCCAGTTATGAATCTAATTTGGTTATTTGTCCTTCAATTCCTCAGAGATAGAGACTGCTCAATATACTTTCGTCTTCACTGCAAGTCCTGATGATGTCTTAGAAATTATGTTTAAAATAAGACTACGTGAATGAATGTATTGCTATATGCCATTTATAAGCCTATGTGGACTGCGTGGTCGTTCACCACTTTTCCTTTCATACGCCTTGTCAAAAGTATATAAAATTCCGACAGCGAATCAGTGCACTCTAGATATCCCGTGTATGGCTTATTTTTACAATTAATTGTCGTATATCGAAAGAAAATTTAAGATATAAAGAAAGAGGCAGAAAAAATTGAAATAAAATGCTAAACTGTGATTCGACAGGGAATGAAACCAGTGAAAGAGCAAAGTACCTTTAAGAATTCTGAAATATGAAAATATATCACCCGACCTCCTGCTCCCAGATTAAGTATGAAACAATTCCTGCCTTTTGGGAGGGGGTGGGACGAGTTGGCTGGTAATATTTCCTTGTCATATATTTCTCTGGAATATTTCATTTTTCTTGTTCGATGTTACAAAATTATAAGTGTGAGAGAATACAAGGAAAGCGTTCATCAGAATGAATGCTCTTTGATTCTGTTATTTAATTTATCAAATAATTATTTACATTAGTAAGACAGGCAAACTTTGTCAGCATAGTTGTGATCTATAATATCTCCATCAAGTTTAGTACTCCAATATGATTGTACACGAGAGAATTCAGCTGCACTTCAGAATTTCTTGACCCAATAGGTACTTAAACTCCAGTTACCTTGTTATGAGTGTGTCATGATATGAATTCACTGATATTGTAATGCCTATAAATGTATTTCAGACCTCTATTATTGTTATACATATCTTATCAAAGATACAAATAATACTTATCACATCTTTTTCAATCCATAAGTTTCATATTTAGTTTTTTGTAGAGGAAAAATATTAAGTTGGCTTTGTCTGTCCGTCCGCACTTTTTCTCTCCTCCCTCAGATCTTAAAAACTACTGAGGTCTGAGGGCTACAAATTGATATATTGATCATCCACCCTCCAATCATCAAACATTAAATTTCATCCATTTAGCCTCAACAGTTTTTATTTTATTTAAGGTTATATTTAGCCATAATCGTACGTCTGGCAAAGCTATTAGTACCAATAACACAGGTTCAGCTGACCGTGGCTGAAAGTTTTCTCTATTGCGCCGAAGAAACTTCGACGTAGTTCTTACTTGATTATGGTTATGTGCTATTCTAAACCAACCTATTATACTGATAACATCCAGGTAATAACCATTGCGCATCGATTATTCAAACATATAGTTGACGAGAATATGGGAAATGGCTGAGAGTCCAGTACAGCATCCTACGCTGTAAGGAAAACTTGTTTTCTTTGTACGGCAGCTTAACCAATGTTGATGTTTAGCTGAGATGCCTAAATGTGAAAGCGAGTGATGATTTATAGTTGTGTGTTTCTTCTTCTTCTTCTTCTTCTTCTTCTTCTTCTTTTGAGGGGGCCTCGGGATTGGGGTGAATTCTTCATAAAGCTTTTTATGTCTTTTCATGTCAAAAGCCTTTCTAGAAGTGTTGTGTTTTAGTTTTTTTTTTTTTTTTTTTTTTTTTTTTTTTACTGGTATGAATATCAGTTTTATAGAATGTCCTTTGTCCGTTTTATAAGTACTGCTCAGAGAAGTGGCTTGATTTTAAACGTCAATAAATCATGAAAATGGTCTGAGCTTGTTCTGTCACGAGTTTCTCAATACCAACACAAATAATTTGCCGAGAGACTTGGTAATGTGTGCTAATATATAAGATGAATATACGCAGGCGTGCAACTAAGCTCCCAATCAAATATTAAATCGTTGTCTTTCCTAGTGGCGATTAGATCACTTCGTGTCAGGTAGTGCAATTATTTCTCAGTCTAAGAAAGTTTCAACATTCCTTACCAAAAATTGCTGTTTATTATTACTTAAAAAATGCATCTCATGTTTTAAGTTTTGCCTATGTGAACTTCCCCCCTGTTTCATCTCTACGTTTTCTCCTCCTCCGTTTTCTTCCCTTGTAGGCAAATTTGATTTTTCTCCCTGTATAGCAGAAGTGCCGTCAACGTAACTCATGCTGTACTACAGGCATTACTAAATGGCATTTTCAGCATCCCTCCAACCCTTGACTGCCTTCACTTTTTAGCTTCAAACTTTATCTCTTCTCCTCTTCCCTTTTTTTTCAGTCTTCTCTTTCTGACTTCCGCTTCTTAGCCCAACTTTGGAGTTTTCTACCAGCGCTAATTTTAGATCCTTGTAGTTATTTTTCTTTATATTCCAGACCTTTTTATCTTGCTGTCTAAGCACTCCAACTCCCTCTTCTCACTGTCTTAAGCACTGAAATACCAAAACTGTCCCAGTGCGTCGTTTGAAAGTCTAAATTTCATAAATCAATCAATCGTTCCCCTCAATCACTCCCCTGTGAGCCAATATATTCTCCTCCGCTCCCTTAAGTACCACATTCATCACGCACAAAATGAATCTTCCTTAGAATCGCTGGACCCTATGCCTTACTTTATACGGTATGTTTACATCGGTAATACATCTTCTTGTACTAAACCATAATGCAATAAACATGTCTTTGGCATTGAGGTTCTGATTTCCCAATCCCTTTTGTTTGTTTCGTCTATTTTCATAATTGTTTCCTCTCTCTCTCTCTCTCTCTCTCTCTCTCTCTCTCTCCTCTCTCTCTCTCTATCTCTCTCTGGACTCCTCTCTCTGCTCTCTCTCATCTCTACTTAATGCCAGTTCTTTTAATGTAAAAGGCTGATTCTCTGTCGTGGTTTGAAAATTTAACTTTCCCTTTCAACATTCTGCATGAATTTTATTCTGTAAATTTGTTTTAGACCCACCAAAATGTATTCAATTTTATCCGCATTCTATATATATATATATATATAATATATATATATATATATATATATATATATATATATATGTGTGTGTGTGTGTGTGTGTGTGTGTGTGTGTGTGTGTGTGTGTGTGTGTGGCATCTTCCGTTACCGTAGTAACAGAAAGCCACAATAAACTTGACCTTTAGTTACATAATTCCATATCACAGCTTAACATTTGATTTATTCCTAGAATCAATTTTCTTTTTGTGAAAACGTATAAAGATACAAATATCCGTGAGATAATTTTGAAGTTTTTTTTTTCTTTCAGGAAGCTAAACGAACAATGACTGTAAATTTCAGGAAAAGATTTTCTTAGTTGATGCCAAAAATGTTACTATTAAAATACAGATAAGTTAATTAGCTGAAGTTTCGTTATTATCATATAACTAACTTTATTCGAACCTATATTAAATTACTCTTACCAAGGATTTGAGGGTCATTTTCTCTTTATATACAAACATACGCGCACGCACGCACGCACACACACACACACACACATACACACACACACACACACATATATATATATATATATATATATATATATATTATATATATATATATATATATATATATATATATATATATATATATATATATATATATATATATATATATATATACTATATACATATATATATATATATATATATATATATATATATATATGTATATATATATATATATATATATATATATATATATATATATATATATATATATATAATATATTAGCCATATTCGTACATACAGCATTAACTTTGTACATTTTGGTGTTTTTAAGGGCTTCTCTTTATTAGATGGAATTTAGTTTCAGCAGAAAATATTTTTCAGTGATTTACATATATATATATGTATGTATATATATATATATATATGATATATATATATATATATATCTATATATATATAGAATACTGAAATATCTTCTGTTAAAATAGAATTCCATCTAATAAGAAGAAGCCCTTAAAAACTCTTAAATATAGAAAGTTAATGCTATATTTCAGAGGGCCAACTGTCTCTGTCTTCAGGCTGGTCATGAATGAGGGTAAGAGCCACAGAAAGGGATCCCTTATTACAAATATCGCCTTTTTGTAGCTCTTACCCTTATTCATTACCTGCTTGAAGAGAGAGACAGTTGGTTCTCTGAAATAAAGCATTAACTTTCTACTTTGTTTTTATGTGCCCCTTTTTATGAGATGGATTTTTGTTTTAACAGGAAATATTTCACGGTCATTTTAGCCCATTATGGAATTCAATCGTCTCTCTACGTTCCTTCGTTCACATCCGGAAGACAAGTCGTTTTTAGCCAGTTTGAGAAAGAACTGACCAGACTACACCTGCTGAAAACTAAAGAGATACTTTTTAGAAGAATGCCTCAAGGAACAACTCCTTCAGAAATGTACGGATTCTTGAGATGGACGGACTCTGTAATCAGACCCCTTCCCTCTCTCACACAAGATATTCCTGGAGGAAAGAATTGAAAATACAAATTGCGAGATCTCTGTACTGCGCAGATTGATACATGGAACCCAATCTAACTTTCTTCTCCTCACAACGGACCACATCTACAGGTATCTGGTTTCATTATGTTCTGCCATTGCTGCCAATAATAGCGTGACTTATTCCAATAGACTTTCCCGAATGTTAAATAGCAAGATAAATTTTAAATTTATCCAACATCCCCTTTACCGTAAACCATCATTTAGTCTTAAACCTTGGTTTATTCTTTGCCCTCATGCCAGACCGAAAAAATAACCCAGATTTTATAATTGCTTTTACAAATTCATATCTGATAAAAATAACAACCGAGAAGAGATGTGTCTAACAGGCATCTTTCTAAATGCACCAGTTGGCCCTGACAAGAAATTCTCTGTCCTCCGCCGTAGATTTATGATAGCCATCCGCTCGCTACAAAAGTGAGGCGTTGTAATAAGTAGATCCGACAAAATCATGATCATAGGCAGACTTTTACCTCGACAAAATCAACCAACTTCTTAGTGACACAAACACTTATGACAAATTGACGGAAATTCCCCTCCATAACGTCCCCACAGAATATTTTAGAAAAGTAAAATTAATTGGCACTGACCAAAAGATCATTGAATCACTGGAGAAATTAAAAGTTATTAACCCAAAACTACCTTCGTTTTGTGGCCTTCCCTAAACTCATAGAGATAATCTTCCATTCAGACCTATTATCTCATTTCCCGGAGCTTTCAATGATAAAATTTCTATGTGGTTAGCCGGTCACCTTTCCCTTTTCTTAAGCCCATTTTCTCCCGGTTACATTAAACATTTTGAAGATATCTATCACAAATTCAACGAAGAAACAAATCACTTCACAACATAAAACTTTTAAGTTTAGATGTAGAATCCCTATTCACAAAAGTTCCAGTGCAGGACGTTCTACGGTTTTTGAGAGAAAAACTAGCCTACTATTCATATCATTTGCCACTAGCTCTAGATAAAATAATAAAGTTAGTTGAATTATGTGTGTCAAATTACGTATTTTCATTCCGAGAGTCATTCTATAAAAAAAATGTTAGGTGCAGCATGGGCAGCCCTTTAAGTCTAGCCAGTCTGTACATGGAATATTTTGAAGCTATGCTAATGAATACAATAAAAGCCTAAAGACACGCTGTGGATGAGATATGTAGAGGATATCCTAACATTTTGTGATAATAGGTGGGCAATATCAACTAAGTTTTTTCAAAAATTAATACATTAGCGTCCAGCATCAAATTTAAAGGTGATGGGAAACAGGCAACAAAATTCCTTTTCTTGATGTTTTGATAATTAGAGACACGACAGAATACAAATTTACCATACACAGAAAACCAACATTTTCACTTTCATACATTCATTATTTTAGTTATCATGACACTTCTACTAAACTTGGGGTAGCAAGCAATATTTTCTTAAGAGCCTTAAGGATTGTTTCCCGGCTCTTGTGGAAAAGGATATCGAACTAATCTGCAAGCAGCTGTCATCTTTAAAGTACCCTGACAATATAATTGAAAAACTGATCCACAAAGCTAACATAATCTTCTACCGTCCCCCTCAAAACAAGACTTGAGAGACGCCCAATAATAAAGTCAAAATCCCACACCTAAACAGAATTAAGACATTAACACAGACTCTTTGAAACTCGAACTCCTTTGCTTTTACTTAGCCAAATACCTTAGCAAAATCCCTGATTAACGTCCAACAAAAGCCATTTCCTCAAAGACACAGGAGTATACGAAATCCCTTGCCTCGATTGTGACCAATCCTCCATAGGTTTTGCAAAATCAATGACTCCCCCAGTGATTAATAGAGCATAAACGTTCAGCTAGGTATGGCCAACAGACTTCAGCAATTTTGAACCATATACTATATATAACCATAATCACAAATCAAATTGGAATTTGCCGCAAATAATTAAAAGCAGTAATTGTCGGTTCAAAATCCAGATGGTAGAATCAACTTTGAATAAACAAAGAAATATGATAAACCTCTCAAAAGCAGCTTGGGACTCAGATGTTATATATAAAATTTTCATCCAACCAGGGATTAAGAAGATTAAAGAGAAATTGTCAACTCAAGTGAAGTAACAGTTGACCTCTAGATCCATCGGTATAAACACCACCTTTCTGTAAACCATACCCTCATCCATTACCTGCCTGAAGAGAGATAGTTGGTTCTCTGAAATATAGAATTAACTTTTTACATTTTGGTATTTTATGGGCTCACCTATTACACACACACACACACACACATATATATAAATTATATAGTATATATTATATATATATATAATATATATATAATATATATAGATACACACATATATATATATATATATATATATATATAGATTATATATATTATATATATGTATATATATATATATATATATATATATATATATGTGTGTGTGTGTGTGTGTGTGTGTGTCTGTGTGTGTGTGTTTGTGTGTGTGTGTGTGAGTGTGTGTGTATATAATGCAAAAGTAAAGATTCTAAAATATCAGAGTCCGTAGATTTTTCTTATGAATAAGCAATGCCAGTGAGACTTTGTGGGATGAGCCTGGAATCAAAGACTTCAAAAAAAAAAAAAGGGTCTAACCATAATATGCTTAATCTATTGGTACCATATTACTGTATTTGCTAACTATTATTAAAAAGCTCAGAGCTCATTATTCCAAATGATTTAGTTTAGCCTTCCTTTTGACCTGGTCATCAGATACGAAGCATTAATTTTTATAAGGTTTTATTTAACTCAAAGCTAATCCCCATAGGGAAACTGATTAGTTATACAAATCTATAAACCAAACACCGTTTTACAAAATTTTCTATAGCTCATGTCTTTTTCGGAAAACATTTTTTCTTGAATTGTTATTCAAATGTAAAGAGAATTAACATCTGGCATTTCTAAGGATCCTTCTAAGTCTTTTTCACTAATAACTTACTTTGATGATGACTGAAAGCCAACAATTACTCTTTATAAGAATTGTGTACAAAGATTCTCGTCCTTTTCGAATGTTATTCACTTCTTGCAGGATATGCACGTTTCCCCCCGCATCGGAGAGTTCGCCAGAATAGCTGAGCACTGGAATTCCCTGGGCAGCTTGCCTTGTCTTGCAATGCTCTGAACTTATTCAAGTTAATGCTGTGAGCCGTTTCCTTGGACAAATTTTGCTCTAATGTTTCGAATATTTGGAAAGGTGCCCTCCCCTTACCGAAATAATCAACTGTATGATATTCAAGTTCAGTTTGTGTATGCATTTTAAGTAAACATACTGTAATAGATAGTTATCTGTTTTCTATTTTTATGAGGCGATCCCATACTTAACATTAATGTTTATATATACCCGTGTTTTAGAATAACTGAGAAAATAAAAGACTATAGAAAATAACTGTTCATTAGTTGACTTAAAAATGTGATAATTGTGTTTAATAATCATTTACGACAAGAAAGGGGGAATAGTCCGTAATCAGATAACTTTCTTGGATATTTTAATTGATAAACAAATGGTTGTTTATTCACCAGAAAAAAAAATATTATGAGATGAAACACACAGCCAAGAAGTATCAGTAGTGCGAAAAATCGCAGTCTCACCCTTGAAATAGGAATGATCTAAAAGTTTAAGTTTTCCTAAGTCATTTTGTACTCGAAATTAAATTTTTATAGTTTTGCTGAATTTTTTTTTCTTTTTACCATCTTCGCCTATTAATTAAGATTTGTTATGACCGTGCGATTCAGAAGTTCTCAAGCCTAATAAAATCTCAATATGGTTGAGAGTATCTTTTCCTGGTCGTCATTTCCTAGCAACCAAATATTTTTACAGTTCTAGAAATGCACAACCATATTTTCGAAGCTAACTAATTTTCTCTTTATTGTCCTTTCTTTACTATATGATTTTACCAAAAGGATTTAGTGATATATTACTAACGACGACAATGAATACCATTCCATCTAAACTATATTTTGACGTTTTACCAAAGCCATCATGGATCAATTTTCCCAGGTTTTCTAGCTGGATATACCGTAAAATATATCAGAGGAAAATAACTAATTATGAAACTCAAAGTTGACGCTAACTTCTACTTCCTTGCTCCAAGATCGGTCACACAAATCAACTGGCAAAGCTCCGTAAATTTGTGGTATTTGTTTTTATTTACTGTTATTTATTTCTTGGGCGTATCATCTTCTGTTCTCTATTGCTAACTTATTTTTCCCTGAAAAAATAAAAAAGGTGCACAAAAGGTAAAGTAAATTTTTAGCATCACCAAAATGCAGATATGTATCTGAATAGATAATCATGAAAAGTGTAGCGATGTCTTTGAGTTTATAATAGAATCAGATAACATTGCCTTTCCTTGTACTACAAAAATAAGTTCTCATTAATGGCAATAAGATTAAAGAACCATTCCAATCTACGTGATCTGCTGTATTGCAGATGATACGGATTAACTGCATTTCCTCATTGTCCTATTCTCAGTAATGTGAAATTCCAGTCATCACATATATTCAATTCTAAAATCGTTATTGTAGATCATCGTACTGAATACATTTCCCCATCTCTGGTATGATCTCTCTTTCCTGTTTGGAGCGGTTATTCGCGAGGCTTCGATACCGTCAAAGGGCCGTCTGACGATCAACACTCTTCCTAATGATTGGGAGAGGCTCCTATCAGTTAACCTCAAGTCCACTTCGTGCTTTTCGCCTCATGGAAATGGGAGTCATGAGAATGATAGTAAGACGTACGTCGTGAAAGACCTCATTCCTACTCTCTCTCTCTCTCTTCTCTCCTCTCTCTCTCTCTCTCTCTCTCTCTCTCTCTCTCTCTCTCTCCAAGTTTCGTGTTTAGATGATGATATCTACAAATAGCTCTCATGGGTTTGTATGGTAGAAGAATTTGATTAAAGAATCATTTTTAATCTAGGTTTTGGTTTGCAAGCTCATAACTTAGAACACCCTATACGCTCTTCAATGAATAGCGTTGACTTTTTTTTTTCTTTTTACGTTTCACTGATTCATCTCCTAACGGTTCTTGAACGAGT
>NC_087201.1:66807991-66815491 GCF_015104395.2 Macrobrachium nipponense
TATATATATATATTTATATCTATATTATATATATCTATATATATATATATAATATATAATATCTATATATATATATATACATATATATATATATATATATAATATATATATATATATATATATATATATATATATATATATATATATCTGACTCACCACGGGACCAAACCCCGGTCTTTCGAGAGAGATTTCAGGGCATTAGCAATTTGGAAGCGAAGTACTACGTACCTTAGATTTTTCTTGAGCAGGCTCCTAGCGCCCAGCGTACCTGTGAGTTTAACCAACTGATACCCAGTGCCAAGATCTAAAGAATACCATGTCAACCCACGCTCAGATAAATTGGGGAAGAGTCGGGGCAATCGGGCCTTGATTTAAAGGGGGTAAAACCTGTGACGTCAGACCGATCCATCTTTCTGTAGCTAGCCTTATAGAACGATCATTATCTTTTGATAAATGCAGCCTTTTTCCTTCATTTAGTATTCTTTAGAAAGAACGTTCGACAACGAACAACATTTGTGACTGAATTAAAACGTAAATCAATAAAATTCAACATTTCTACAGCTAAACATTATGGCCGAAAGACTAAGTTCACGCTGTAGTGACTCATCGTCATTGCTGTGGGCAGAAGTTTGCTTATCAAGCAAAAAATGGAATACGCCAGCTGTCATGTTATCTCCTTTACATTTGTAGTCTAGTTACAATTTGATCCCCTAAGAGAACTTGTCTTCCCGTAAAAGTTGACACCTAATTCGTTGCTTCATTGGAACCGTCGCTGGGTACTGACAATAAGATCCTATCTGTTGTAGGCAGGCAGAGAAGCGCTCAAGTTCGTCCAAATTTAGTCTATATGTTATTATCTTTATATCAGATTAATCTTTGACAGTTTGAAAAGAGTACAGACCTTTACTTCCCAGAACGTTTATTGATTTTGCCATTTCTACCATACATTTAAGAATTTCGTCTTGGTTTCACATGTTCAAGCCATATGCATTCCTGGATATTTCTTGTCATATGGCACTCGTTTCAAAATGTTTTGGAAAATTATGAGTTACTCCATTTGTTTTACCTTTATGAGGAGAACACCCATAAATAGCACATAACAAAACCTTTTATTATAGGTATAGATACCGTAAGTAATAAAGCTAATCATAATGCAATAGACGGTTTCAGTCCACCAGTTTATAATAGGGACACGTAAGAGCTTCGCATTGAACATCAGGACTGTCTGACGTCATAATCCGACCTAATGTTTACCTGCCCAAGAAAGGACACGTTTTGGATCGCTGGTGGGTTGACCTGGTAAAACTTTAGACCTTGCCCAATGCTTGGATCAATATGACCCACTCACTAAGCATCCTAAACGCTAGGTAGTTTCCAAAAAACACAGAAAATTTAGTTTGACCTAGCTCTTGGTTGAGCAATTACGTATCTCTAATAACGCATATGTCATTGAATCTCCAATTTCCTTCCACATCCGCTTAGTGTGAGACTAGTTTGAGTGCTTCAAAAATACTTAAAAAAACATACTATACCTATATATATATTATATTATATATATATATATATATATATAATTATAGTATATATATATATATATATATATATATATATAAAAGATTCTGTGTAGACGATAAGATCATAGATACATAAATATATATATATAAATATATATATATATATATATATATATATATATATATATATATATATATATATATATATATATATATATAGTATATAAAGATTCTGTGTAGACGTTAAGATCATATATATATATATATATATATATATATATATATATATATATATATATATATATATATTCATATCTGTAACATTACCGGTAGTAACTTTGGCCATTATGCATTTAATAATGCATTAATTCAACATATTTTTAACGAAGAAAATAGTTTACTGCAATAACAGGATTTTTTTTATTTTCAGAATAATGATCAACGAACGATCATTATATCCTAATTACCTGCTTCAGCGCTGCAAATAATTTACCATAAAATTTAATCATTACGATAATGAGACTTCATGGAATGCTCCTACAAATTGTGCTATGAGAGGTATCACAAACGTGGTCTGTCAATCCTACTTTCAAACACTGCTTAACTTTAGTAAAATTAAGACATTTTTCCTCACTAAACCTTTTAATCAAATAAATAAATAAATTATATATATATATATATATATATATATATATATATATATATATATATATATCATATATAGACCCAAAGACATCGAAACAAAATGATAAGAGACTTCTGAAGCAAACCTCCACAAGAATGCAATCTACAGTCTGCAATCTGCATCTTCCAAAACTAGAATTCCTGTCTGTCCACATACTCTCACTTATTTCTCTGGGTAAATTTTCTAAACAAAGACAAGTAAATTTTTACTCAGTTCTCTTTTCCAAGAAATAACGCACCAAATAACAAAAACAAAAACCAAAAATAAACAGAAGCAGTGAGTTGAAATTATAGCTTTAAATAACGATAAAGTTGGAAATCGCCTATTCATAGTTCATGGTGGTGGGAGGGCGGTGGGGGGGGGGGGGGGGGGGGTGGGGGGGGGGGGGGGGGGGGGGCGGTTGATGAGCTATTTGTAATGGAGATTCCTGCCCTACAAAAGAGGACTCATAATACAAAATTTTCCATCTCGATGTAGGTAATGAACAATGCTTTACAGAAGTGCCGATTCTTCAAAAAAACATACCATTGTTTCTCACCCTCGTTTCCACTAAATTACTGCCTAATGAACCTAATTCAAACGGATAATCTACTTGCACGGGGAAAGCCTTGGTAGAAGGTCCATTGAAGGAGTACGTTTGATTGTACTCTAAACAAAGCTTCTCTATCACGGGAGAAGCAAAATTGAAGCAACTCTCTCCAGGGGTTTGGTTTAATTAATGCCTTCTGTGGAACTGACTCTCACTTTGCTCTTTTCATAAGTTAGATCCACGAATTTCTCAGATTAAAAAAAAAAAAACAAAAAAAAAAAAAAAAAAAAAAAACAGAAAACTACTTTCTATCCATTCCATTTCGGGTTTAAATATATATTGTCGCATGCGTCATTTTGTGACACTAGCTTTTTCGTTAATTTTTTTTAATCAAAGTACAAGTAGAGTAAACAAGAAACGCAGGAAGATTTATTCTCCAGTTCAGATTCAGGTGTTTGGCCCATGGCTGTTTTTATCTTCAGAGAAAGTAAAGGCACAATAGTACCAGGGAAATTTAGCTCGAATTCGTCTCACTGTTAAATAAATCATAAACGCTCCCAGAATCTCGTCTGTGATAGGAACAACAAATTAGTGTCAAAATAAATCAGTTTAGATTCGTCTCGCTTGTCATTCAGAAATCCCTTCTAAAGCCATACCGAATACAATAGGGCACCATTAAGACACTCCTTCGGAATCCTTTCAGGAAGCTGCCCGTCCCTCAAGATTTTTGTAAGAGTCCCTGTCCAATTCCATATAATCTTCTTTAACGAATGGTTTTCGCGTTCGGCTGACAATCCGGTGGTCCGAAATTCGAATCATAGCTCGGCCAACGTGGAATAAGAGGAATTTATTTCTGGTGATAGAAATTCATTTCTCGATATATTGTGGTTTGGATCCCACAATAAGCTGTAGGTCCCGTTGCTAGGTGACCAATTGGTTCCTAGCCACGTAAATATATCTAATCCTTCGGGCCAGCCCTAGGAGAGCTGTTAATCAGCTCAGTGGTCTGGTAAAACTAAGATATACTTAACTTGTCATTAAACACTTCATGCCGACCGGCTAGCAGGCCACTTTCATTTACTCAAAACACATGGAAAAGGGAACATTCAGTTCTCACACCACTCCTTCTCCTATTGTATCAAATTCTCTTAGCGTTGCGATAACCTCATTGTAAAATCTCCGCTCCTTTTGTTGTAGACAATAGAGATACTATAGTCGATTCATTTAAGGTAGATTCTTGCGCCTACGAGACGTTTGTTTGGCGGCCTCTGATTGGCTGGTACCGGGAGGTAGGCCGCTCGCTCAGTCTCATCATTTTCTGCTGTGGCTTAGAAAACTAGCAATATTATGTTTATATTTCTTCAATCACCTCACGCTTTGCTCAAGATAGGAAAATTTTGGTCATACAATAGGATTCGGTATTAATTGTACAACTAAGTCATCTTTTCCTGAAATCAATAAGATAAAACACAAAGAAATTACAACGAGTAAAAGTGAAAAGGAAAGCATTTAATTCTTTATACCTGTTTTTATATATCATCGGATTTTGCATCATTAACGCGATTAAAATAAAATAAAACTTGTGTTTTCATACAACAAATTCACCCTGAATACGCTGGTGCTTTCAGATTTTGGATGCGTGTAAAATGTGAGGAGAAAGTGGAGAATATATCTTATTATTATGTTGCACCAGTAAATAATTCAAGTTTGACGGTATTGCTGAGAGAATGAGATCTGCAAGGTGTCGTCGTTGCATTTGTCGTCTCAGCGAGAGATTTGAGTTGCCAATTAGCGATATAAAAGGTTGCAGTTTCGACAATATTTACCATGTTATATTATTACATTTTCTGAAAATAAATACACAGAATTTCCATTATAACTGTCGAACATTTTAAATCCAATATCCTATAGTATGTCTGGGCATATCTGATAAGGAAAAAAAACATAATAATCAGATGGATGCATCTGGTATTGTTAGCTCAGACCCATGCGAGCCGCGGGGAATTCAATCCAGCAAAGAAGTAAAGAAGTTGAACTTTGTGGAAAGACGACTTCACACTCTTCAACTCAGCCTAAACTTTAATCAGGTTGTTTCAAGACATTGTTTCTAATTTTATATATTGAATATATTTTCAAATGAAAGAGACATCAGAGACTTATTTGAGTGATATGAAATAATAATCTCAGTGAAATAATAAACAACAAATAATTAAGAAATATTGACTTCCTATCAGGCTGAGTCAAGTACGGCTGCAAAATACTAAGACATATTCTTCATTTTCTCTTCACATATTACACGCATCCAAAATCTGAAAGCACCGGCGTATTCAGGGTGATTTTATTGTATGAAAATACAAGTTTTAATTCATCTTGATTGTATGACTTATTAAAAATCCGATGATAAATAAAAACTGGTGTAAAGATTGAAATTTTTTCTCTTCACTTTTACTCGTTGTAATTCCTTTTGTGTTTATCTAATTGTTTCAGGAAAAGATTATTTAGTTGTACAATTGATACCGAATCCTTTGGTATGACCAAAACTTTATTATCTTTTGGAAAACGTGAGATAAATGAAGAAATGTAAACATACTGCATGTTTTCTAAGTCACAGATGAAAATATGGCACAATGAGCGAGCGGCCTACCTCCCGGTACCAGCCAATCAGAGGCCGCCAAACAAACGTCTCGTAGGCGCAAGAATCTACCTTAAATGAATCGACTATAGTTACTGTTTAAATACTGTTTTCTTCCAGCACTACCTGAGGATTAAGAAGGTCTGTGTGGAAGATCTCAACAATGCCAACTAACCATTGGAAAACATCGAAGATGGCGACTGTAGATGAGGATATAAGTGACCAAGATTGCCCTCAGAAGTGGGTATCTCTGGACCCAGCTGTCCATCTGAGTTGAGAGAGACTCAATAGGTCCAGCACCACACAAAGCTGGTTTGATTCCTCATATGCTGGCTTAAGTAAGAAACCTACAAGTCCTTCCTTGGACTTAGACTTGGATCAGCTTTCCGCTATACCTCATATTACACCACTCACTACAGCCTTGTACGACCAGTCTACTTCAGTCACCCTTGCCTAATCCCTTCATTGGAAACGTGAAGTTGTACATTCCTCGACATCCACTCCTACTGGCTCATTCTACAACTGAGTTTAAGTCCACTAACTTATCAGGTAAAGTGCAGAGAACTGTATTCTTGACTAGTTATCAGAGTCTGTTATTTTGTCCCTATTCCTAAAAATAAAACCCTATTCCTATTCCCAGATCCTCAGCCCTTTTGTATTTTGTCTCCCAATTATATTCCAGTGGACAGTGACCTTTTATTTTAGTGACATACATTCTGTTAATAGTGAACATACATTCGTGTTACTAGGGAAGTGATATAGTTTTATCTTTGGTTAGTGACGTTGTATTTCGTGGCTAGCATATTGGAATAAATCTCTGCTTAAAATAATATTACAAAACATGTAACATTGCTTTTGTACTTATGCTACTAGTAGAATATTCTTACAGTCTCTTAGCTGCAGTCATTACAACTTTGACTGTCTTGCAGATTTACTGGCAGTCCTGTTGTGTCTACCTGTGTGTCAAACAATGGTGTTATTAGAAAGAACTGTCAAATGCATTATATGCTCAAGAAATCATAGCAACTGTATAGAGTGGTCCATTTTCCTGCGGTTCTGTACCATACCCATCGAAGGAAATCCTACGTACTCTTAGAATGTGTTAACCTTAGAGGTTAATTCTAGTTATCTAGTTACATCAATTTATACCTGGTAAGTCTTTTGTAAGGCTTTTAACGTAGCAGTCAGTGCCATGTGGTTCTATAGAGATGCCCCTTTCATACCTTAGTATTTTTAGTGAAATTATACTTTGCTTTAATGGACTCATAGTGTTTCTCTTGAACCAATTTGCTAGACTAGTATACTTTTCATTACATTACCTCATATCTTTGTTCGTTGCGTTGCCCCTTTGTTGGTCAACTGTAGTCACTGATAAATTGCCCTGCTGCAAAGGCATTTGAATTGAGACAAATCATTGATTTATTCAAATCATCTATAATCTTAGGACCCAATGCCGTGGCATGCAACAGGATATATATATATATATATATATATATATAATATATATATATATATATATATATATATATATATATATATATATAATATGAGACATTTTACAATTGGTGAATACCTAGGATAAATAATACTGAAGCGCGAGGTGTAGTAGCCTCATTTCTAAAAATGTTTCCTACATCCTTATTTCGTTTGACGAAGATGAGCACGGATAATCATGATTATACCCACATTAATAATTTCCTAACTTACCCATTATCTACTCTATAATTGGCACTCAAGCGTACAAGTGATAAGTATTTTTTTTTTTTTTTTTTTTTTTTTGCTTCTAAATACAATGTTACTTTTTGATACGCGGAAACTGGCAGCTGAAAGGACAATACTCCTAATAAACATATAGTTTTTGCCTTATGTATTAAGGCAAATAAGTTGTTAAATCTAATAGTCGAGAATCTACTGCAGGGTTTTTCCAAGTTAGGAAACTAGGGTCTTTATTATTATTATTATTATTATTATTATTATTATTATTATTATTATTATTTTTTATTATTATTATTATATTATTATATTATTATTATTATTATTATTATTATTATTATTATTATTATTTATTATTATCGTTGAAATAGTTTCCCCATCTAACGGAGTTTCCAAATTTCATGGCAGCTGTCAATAGCAATCTTTT